>NC_056743.1:642637481-642924981 GCF_019279795.1 Protopterus annectens
TCCAAAATTTTCCAACATGGGAGAATACATGTTGCACCTGTTGGATGTTCATAGACAACTTAGATTCTGTATTCACAGAACTAAAGAAATCAGAAAATCAGAACAATTGTTTTTTTATCCCCAAGGCTAAATTTGGCAAAGTAGTATCAAAAGTAACATTGACTAGATGGCTCACTGATTGCATTGTTCTCATCTTTAAGAGTAAAGGATTAGCATTGTCCAAAATCACTTAAGGCCCATTCCACCAGATGTATGGCCACGTCATCTGCCTTTTGGTCCAGAGCTTCTATAGATGACATTTGTGCATCTACTACATGGTGCATTGTTCACACCTGTATAACTCATTACAAACTGGACATCTTATCTAAAAGTAAGGCAGCATTTGGCTCCACTGTTCTCTGGAATATCTTTCCTCGAGGATTATCTAGGGTTACTCTAGCTGGGGACTCTGTCCTGTCAGTCGAGGAATGGATGAAAAAGACAACATTAAATATTAAAGTTATGTACTCACCATAAGTCTGCGTTTGTGTTGTCTGTTTTTGTCCTTCCTCAACTACCAGTCCCCTTCCTATTTCCTAATCTCCTAGTATGTCCTGAGTGTTTTTTCCTTGTCAGTCTTGCTAGGTGAGCTCCAGTGTCCTCCTTGTTCCTCTTCTTCTCTATCTTTGGGCTATAGTTGGTATAGCCCTTGTTCAGGGTATGGTAATGGCTGGTAATACTCTGACACATATTGGTTAGTTAAATAGAAGGCAAACTCAATCTGAGATAACTAAACAGAAGAGGGGTTGTGGGTAAGGGGAGGAGCTTGAGCTATATAGCCTAAAGTCTAATGAAGTGGCCGAGTTTGGATCTGGGACCATCAGAAGGTCGAAAACAGACAACGCTGATGCAGAGTTATGATGAGTACACAACTTTAAATGTGAAGTTGTTCTATCTCGCCTTCATTCTCACTGATGGGTTCGGAGCCGATCCTCGGCTCTCTCAGCCAAATTCAAAAGTTTGAGGTCTTCAAGCAGCTCGTAGCTTACTTCCCTATCTCATGATGCAGTGGTGCTTCCCTCAGATCTCGTTTGCCGCTGCAACAGATTGGGAGTTCTTTAACAGCTCTGAACAGTATTTCTGAGATTTCTTTGTATTTCTCTATAGTTATGATGTTCTTGAACATTTTTTAATAATTCTTGCATTTTCTTAGTTTCTAGTGAGTTTAGATAATTTAAAATTTAAAGAGTGCATTATTGTTTGTATTAGTGGCTGTTCCTTTTTTTCTAGGCCAGTTTCAAACAACTCGTTTAAGTTAGAGCATTGTTTAGTTACAGTTTTTTCTCCCTATCCTTATAGACTGTGCTGTAGATTTTGTTAGATGTAGCATGTTAAGCTTGAGCCCGGATTTTTTTAGGGCAGTGGTTGTTTTTTTCTGTGTACTATAGTGTTGGAAATTGTAGGACTTAAATAGAGCCCTGTTGTTTTATTATGGCTGGTTTATACATCTATTGTGTGGTGTGCCTTTTCATAGTTAGACATATTGTTCATAGGTTCATAGGTGTTTGCTAGGCTAACAACCATAAATGCATTTTTAAGCCTAGCCATGCATCCCAAATCTTTTATAAGTTGTGGTACCCTTGATAAGTGTAAGCAGGGGCTTGGGAGGTGAAACATTTTCAAGCAGGGTCCTGGGAGATGAACCATTTAGAGGTTACCTGTATCCATTAGACACATAGGTGCCAAATCAAGGATGAATTTCCTGTTCCCCATCCAATTGTCCAAGTTATACATGAAATGGGTTAGGGAGGAACTCTGTTCATATGGATGGGGAACCTGTTCCAGAGAAGGGTAGTCTCTGGGATACATACCTCTCTCTCCAGCATGTCCTGTTTATATCAAAGGCAAGCTTTAAGTTTTTAGAATGAGTAATTATGATGCTGTTCATTTTGCGGATATGCTGGAGGTCCATCAGAGTGGGATCTGAAAATGCTTTGTTCATAGGTTGGTACTAGGCTATCAGCCCTAGGGCCTATACAAGCCTAGCCATAACAATTCCCTGGATATTTCTTTCCACAATACTTACTTCTCTGGACCCCTGTCTAGCAGGGCGACTGACATGATCCCCAGGGTGAATTTCCTATCTCCCATCCAATCATCAAGGTTTCTTTTGAAGAGGGCCAGGGAGGCGCTCTGCTTGACATGTATGGGCAGTCTATTCCAGAGTATGGGGAGTCTCTGGGTCAGGAACCTATCCCTCCAGCATGTTTTGTTCATTGTGATGACAAGGTTTAGATCCCTGGAGCGTGTGGCTCTGAGGGATTGGGATTTCTTTAAGTGGAGCATGTCCAACAGCTCAGGGTTTGACATGGCCTTGTATGTTAAGCAGGGATTGCCTCTGAGTAGACAATATGCCACAGAGTATAGCTGGTGCTTTTTTAGACGGTCAGCATATGGCATCTGCTTTAGGCCTGTGATTCTTTCAGTGAGGTATTTCTGTGGCTTTTCCAGCTGTTGCAGATGTCTTGCGAGGTACATACCAAATGGGGCATTATACTCTATAATGGGTCTAATGAGGGATGAATACAGTGGGACAATGACTTCCTTTTTTCTGGATGAAAAGCCCTTAGTGATGAGGTGTACCACATAGAAGGATTTCCTGACTGTTGTTGCGATGTGGTTATCGAAAGTGAGACCACTGTCCACTTGTGTGTCCCTAAGTCTCTCATCACACTTTCGATGTTTAGTGTACTGCCATCTATGTGGTAATTCATAGGTACATGTTTTTTTCCAAAGGGGATAACTATACATTTCTTGGCATTAAGCTTGAGCCCATGGCTCTGGCACCAGGCATCTGTTTCTGTAAGGCCCTTTTGTAGAATATCCACATCATTTGGGGATTCAATAATGGCTCCCAGTTTGCAGTCATCTGCGAACTTTGTTAGCCAGAGTCCCTTAGTGTTGGCCTGTACTTCAGAGAAGTAGATACCAAGCAAGAGTGGTCCCAGGACAGAACCCTGAGGTACTCCACTTGCCAGTTGTCTGGAGATGGATTTGGAGTTGACTACTTTTACAGTCTGGATTCTGTCAGTAAGCCAGTTGGCAACCCATTGAATGACATAGGGATTTATGCCCATCTTAGTAAGTTTATCTATGATTCCAGAATGGGGGGTGGTGTTGAAGGCCTTGGCGAGGTCCAGATAGGCTGTGTGGACCGCCTTACCCTCGTCCACAGCTCTGGAGACAGATTTGAAGAAGTCATTTAGGTTCAGGAGACAAGATCGGCCCTTCAGAAACCCAAACTGGGTGGGGTCCAGTGTTTGAAGGTTGCCAATGTCTTTGTTTATAAGTTCCATGATAATGCGTTCCATGCCCTTGCAGATCAGGCTTGTCATACTGATGGGACGGTAGTTCCTGGGATCCAAGGTAGATCCCCCCTTGTGGAGTGGGATAACTGTAGCTGTGCACCACTCAGTGGGCATGAATCCCTGAGGTGAGGCTATGATTAAACATGACACTTACGTGAGGTGCCAGTTCATTTTGTAGTTCATGTAGTACACAACCTGGGATGTGAGCTGTAGTGTTTCAAAATGTATAGAGTTAGAGCCCTGCCTTTTTTATTGGGGCTATTCTACATACAGTATAGTGTGTTTTTTTCTGCAAAGTCAATTATATAGTGTGCTTGCTGTCAGTTGTTACATGATTGTGTAGCCATGTCTCAACAAGAGAAAGCTAAGTCTGGCTTCAAGAAGTGTCCCAAATGTGGGCAAAAAATGTCTATCACAGATGGTCACATGGAGTGCGTTTATTGTTTAGGTAAGGTACACCTTCAGGAGAATTGTGCCATCTGTCATTCATTTAGCTCTTGTGTTCTCCATGAACGTAGGAGCAAGTTGATAGCCAGGGGATTATTGAAGTCCTCTTTTCAGAAATCTTTAGACAAGGACAAACCTGCAAAATCATCCAAGACTTTGTCTGCTAGCTCATCTTCTAGGTCGGGGTCGAAAAAGGGCTCATCGACCTCCAAACCGATGCATACTACCACCTCAGCTCCATTGCCCTCGGAACCGGAGGTTGTTGTTGTTAGTAGGAGCCAGTCCCTGATATTGGAGACAGTATCTCCTACTCTAAAATCTCCAATTTTACAGTCAGTGGCCTCTTCTCTAGCTTCTTCCCGGTCTTCAAGACTCTCTGATAAGGACATGGATCGAGTGGTGCAGAGGCTTCTGCAGACCCAGGCACTAGCAAATATTTTGTCGGGGCCGACCCTCGGGGCTTCAGAACTGACCAGGACCCAACCCATTTCTTCTGTTCCTCCTCCGATTCGATCTGAAGTTTCATAGCTGGAGTGTTCGGAGCTGATGATTGTGGAACTCCCGGAGCAGACGCCCCTTCCAGGTCTGTCAGTTCCAATTACTATGTCTTTTTCGGTGCCGACCTTAGAGTCTAGGATCCGACACTCACTGGTCGGGTCCGGGGAGGATAGTCATACTTTGCCTGTTGGGTCTTCGGCTCGGTTGAGTTCGGCACCTACCTTGGGCTCGGAGCCCACCGCTTCAGTGCCGTGGAGACTGCCTATTTCTGCGGATCTAGGTGTCTCCTTGAATCGGAGCTGGGGGGCTTTTGATGCCATGAGGAGAGCATTGTCCACATCATTGGTTCCAGCAACCTCCTCCCGTAAAGTGCCTGCATCTGTCTCTGTTTCACTGATCCCTCAAAAGCGTAGAGACCCAGAGCCTCAGGTTGCCCCATTGGGTGAGCCCTGCTCTTCTGGGACCTCCCCAGAAGCTCCTGCTGAGGAGGTTCCCAGGAAGAGGCTTTGCAAGAGGAAACATCTGGATTCCCCACAGGCAGGAATCCATCACATCGGATTCTGACTTAGATCTGAGTCAGATGGGTCCCCACGGTCCCCCTCTGAAGATAACTCTTTCAGTGATATATTGGAAATCCTGAAACAGAGGGGTGACTGGAAGCCCATTAACCCTACTGATGATGAGTCAGTACTCCTGAAGGCTTTCATATCTCAACCCTCCACCTCTTGGGTGACTCTGCCTTTTGGTGAGCTGATAGACCTTCTTTCTCGAAAGGTGTAGGAGTCCCCGGATACCATGGAACCTGTCCCTTGGAGGCCTAACAAATTCATAGCATCACCCCAGGACAAGACTTTTCATACCAAAGGAGTACCCGTTGATGCTATGGTGGTGGCGGCAGCCATCAAGAAGGAGTTGTCAGAAGCCTCTACATCTGTTCATCCTCCTAACAGGGATTCTAGGATTACGGACAGATACAGAAAGGGCATGCTTAGTTCAGTGGCCTTAACTCTTCGATCCCTGAACTATCTTACACATTTTACCAGACTACACAGACATCTCCTTAAGGAGTTGGGAGATTCTCTACAGGGTGCAGTAGCTACAGGGGTCTCAGACAAGGTAACTTCCCAGCTTGCTACCCTAAATTCCCTAATAAACTCTTCCATGCGTCTCATTTCGGATGCAACTGATGGAACGAGCAGGGCAGCGGGTACAGGAGTTGCTCTTAGGAGACACTTCTGGATGCGCTTATGTTCCTTTGTGGAGCCCTATAAGTTATCCTTTGATGTTCATCCCTTTTTGGACCGAAAGTGAAAGAAACGCTTACCAGGTGTGAGCAAGATGGAAAGACTCTGCCTGCTATAGGAGTCCATTTTTCCACCCCTACCAGACCTTATCCTAAAGGTCAGAAAAGTGGGACGATGTGGTTCCATAAGTTCCAAGGAGTTTTCTTTGACACACGTGGTGAAATCCCCTCTAGAGGCAGAGGAGGGGGCAATAATGGTAGACACCATCCATGTGGCAGAGGGGGCCCACAAAATCAGGGTGACAAGGATCAGTTCTTTGGAAAGCCCTATCAGCATTCCTGAAAGGAGGCCAGTCTGTCCTTCTCTAGAGGCAGTCGGGGGATGCTTATCTTTGTACCCAAACACCTGGCTAAAAATCGCAAAAGACCATTGGGTACAAAGCATAATATCCAGAGGATACTCCATTCCCTTTGCCACCCCACCACCCTTTGTGACAAAAATCCCCGAAGTCCCACCTAGTCACAAGGAACAAGCAACCATAGAAGTTACAAGGTTGCTAGAAAAAAAGAGTCCTCCAACCAGTTCCAGCAGACCAGAGAGGATCTGGAACTTACTCAAGGTTCTTTTTGGTTCCAAAGAAAACGGGACTGGAGACCCATTTTGGATCTCAGCAGATTGAACAAATCTGTCAAAAAAACAAAGTTCTGGATGGTCATGCTACAGTCTGTACTTCCCTTTCTAGGGAGAGACAATTGGATGTGCTCAGTAGATCTCCAGGATGTGTACTACCACATAAAAATGGCCAGACCATCTGTGATCATCTGCGCTTTTGGCTGGGAGCCAGTCATTTTCAGTTTGGAGCTCTGCCCTTTGGTCTCACTACAGCTCCCAGAGTGTTCACCAAATGCATGGCAGCAGTCACGGCTCATCTGAGACGTTTAGGATTCCAGGTGTTTCCATCCTTAGACGACTGGCTCCTCACCGCCACCACCAAGCATCGACTCATACAAGCAAGGGATACAACCTTAGATCTTTGCAGTCAATTGGGTATTACCATAAACTCAGAGAAGTCTGCCTTATCGCCATCCAGACGTACCGTATTCATAGGAGCAGATCTCGACACCGTCTCCATGACCATAAAGCTTCCAATGGAAAGAATTGGGACCCTTTGATAACAAGTCCTGAACCTCATTTCAAAACAAAAAGCCCCAGCTTCAACAGTGCTGAAGTTATTGGGACAATGGCGGCAGCAATCATTGACATTCTTTTTGGTCGAATGCATATTCAGATTTTGCAATGGCTCCTGTTCACACAATGTTCCTTTCAAGAACTTCCAATGTTTCATGCGATCATAATAATGAATTCATGCTAGAAGGATCTTCACTGGTGGCTGACTTCTTCGTAAGGAACAATAGGACATCCCTTTGTTCTACCCACTCCTGTTGCCACTGTGACCACGGACGCCTCCCTGATTGAGTGGGGGGGGGGTATTTTCAGGGAACGACAGCCCAAGGCACATGGGAGAAACATGAGGCTTATCTGCATATCAATGTCCTAGAGATGAGAGCGGTACTTCTAGCACTGTAGTCCTTTCAACACTTTCTTCCTCTAGGGACTGTTGCATTTCAGACAGACAACATGTCGATGGTCTGGTACATAAACAAACAAGGAGAAACCAGATCTTATCCCCTATGTCGAGAGGCCTTGAGAGTATGGCAGTGTGCAGTATCCACCCAGCGCTTTCTGGTAGCAACGCATATTCCAGGGAGATCCATTGAGATAACAGACAAATTGAGCAGAGCAATTTTATTGCCTCATGAGTGGTCCCTGAAAGAAGAAGTAGCGGAAAGGATATTCCACAGATGAGGCCAGCCTTGCTGTGACCTTTTTGCAACCCCCACCAACACCAAATGCAGAAACTACTTTGCCCTAATCCCCAATCCAGGGGCTACCCCAAGGGATGCACTCATACACAGTTGGCCCCAGGTCTCCTTTACACTTTTCCCCCATTTCCTTTGATACCCAAATTCCTACAGAAAGCCAGGACTCTGGGAAGGGCCATCATTCTAATAGCCCCTTATTGGCCTCATCAGATTTGGTTCCCCTATCTTCAGCCTCATCTACTGGAAGAACCATGGATCCTGGACCCAGTTCCAGATCTTCTGATTCATTCATCAGGGGCTCTTCATCCTGCACTTCATATCCTCAGATTGAGAGCTTGGCTGCTCCAATTCCAAGAATAGCCAGGTTCCACAATATCTCACCTGCAGCTCAGAATATCCTTATATTCTCTCATAAATCATCTGCCAGGAAACTATACCTTAGTAAATGGAAAAGAGTTTCCATATGGGCGTCTCAAAACAATGTTGATCCATATTTGGCTTCGATTTCATCCATTTTTAGAGTTTCTAAAAAAGCTGTTTAATGACGGGGTGGCTGCAGCAACCATTAGGGCTCAATTGGCAGCAATTTTTAATTTTCATATTGGAAATCAAGGGGCTTCTATCATGTCCCATAGACTTTCTAAAGCCTTCCTTAAAGGCACTATTCATTTGAGACCACCCATTAGATCCCCAGCTACACCATGGAACCTAAATTTTGTTCTTTCCTGAATTATCTTACCCCCTTTTGAATCAGCATCATCCTGTGACCTGAAATACTTATCATGGAAAACCATCTTTCTAGTAGCTATTACTTCTGCTCGAAGGGTCTCGGAATTGCATGCCTTGTCCATCAAACCCCCATATTTGATTTTTCACAATGACAGAGTCTCGCTGAGAACAAATCCTTCATTTTTACCTATGGTTTGTTCTGAGAAAAACCTCAACCACTCCATAGAATTACCTGTGTTTTCCCCCAAATATACTAACAAGATGGAACATATGCTGCACAAACTTGATATACATAGGCAACTTTGATTTTATTTAGTCAGGACTAAGAACTTTAAAAAATCAGGACAACTCTTTGTCTCCTTTTCAGATTCAAGGAAGGGTACTACAGTGGTTAAAACCATTTTGTCAAAATGGTTGTCAGATTGCATTTCCTACACATATAGCTCTGGGTGCATGCCTCTAAATCATAAAGTTAAGGCCCATTCAACTAGAGCTGTTTCCACATCTTCAGCCTTTCTGGCAAAGCTACTTATAGATTCCATTTGTGCAGCAGCCACGTGGTCTACACCTTATACCTTTATCACTCATTACAAATTGGATAGGGCCTCCAGGGACAGGGCCTCCTTTGGTTCCATGGTTCTGAAGAATATACTTCCCTGAACCACCCAAGAAAGATGGTGCTTGGGACACTAACCCATCAGTGAGAATGAAAGTGAGATAGAACAACTTTACATAAAGAAGTTATGTACTCACCATAACGTTCCATGAGAGTTGTTCATCTCGCCTTCATTCTTGCGTCCCACCCACCAACCCCCTACCATGAATTTCTTAAGGGCTGGGAAGCTGAGACAAGTCTTGGTGATATTTTGTCCTTATCTACTGTGTTTTTATTTTCTTTCCAGGGTAGTTAGCTATCAGAATAGTTAGCTGCAAACAAGATCTGAGGGAGGCACCACTGCATCATGGGATAGGGAGTAGGCCACAAGCTGCTTGAAGACCTCGGCTCCGAACCCATCAGTGAGAATGAAGGCGAGATGAACAACTCACATGGAATATTATGGTGAGTACATAACTTATTTTTTATAAAGAAATGGGATGATTACTGCTTTTACCTCCTGAAGCCCATTCTACTGGATCTATAGCTTCTTTGACAGCATTCATTGCAGAGTACCTCTTGATGACGTCTCTGCAGCTGACACCTGGTCCAATGTCCATACCTTCACCTCACATTATAAATTGGACATACAGTTCAAATCAAGAAGATCTTTTGATTCAGCTGTACTCTGGAATATCCCTTTATAAGGCCACCCAAGTGCTATAGTAGCTGGGAACTGTGCCTCATATGTTGAGGAACAGACAGAAAAGACAACATTGGATATAAAATTTACGTACTCACCATAGCGATAGATCTGTGTTGTCTGTTCCCCTCATCCTGAACTTCCCAGCCTTCTTCCCTGTTCTGTGTATTGTATGGTATTTGTCATTTTAATTCCTGGATTGCTCTGGCTGACTTAGCCGTGGGTCCTAAAGGGTCCTTATCATGACGAAGTGTTTCAGCTGATTTCTTATTTCTATCATAGACACTGTATGCTTGCTTATTTTTTCTTGTGCACAAACTCAATCTGAGGTAGCTGGGTCAACACAGATAATTATGGGTAAGGAGATGTCCCTGAGCACTAGGTCCAAAGCTTGAAAGTGGCCAAAGTTGGATACGACTCGGATCTGAAAATCCGTATTTTGAGGAAGGATGGAAACAGACAAAACATATCTATTGTTATGGTGAGAACATAACTTTCATGTATACTTACCACAACAGAACTTTTCCAGGCAGGGTCAAGACCACTTTACTTGGCTTCATCTATGGCTCTTTGGAAAGGGATGGATTCTAGATATGTTTAGAAGCAGCATCTTGGTCCTCTGTACATACTTTTACAAGGCATTACAAGATTGATTCCTTCTCTAGGTTTAGACCAGGTTTTCTAGGAGTATTCTCTAGGGTCTACTAGACCCTTCCCCTTCTACCTGCCAAAATTTGTAAAGCCATAGTAAGTTACCCATATAGCTTAAGCTACTGCTGCAGTAATCAATATGATGAACATTGTACAGTTGTGTAAATAAACTGGTGATATTGTAGTTGAGGGCCTCACCAGATGTGCAGTAGCAAGCCACGCCCAAAACCCACCCCCGTGATATGTCATTCATGAATATGCATTCCCTCCGAATGTACAACCGAAGAAAAAGTGCACTTGACGTTGTAATAGGACAGTAAATATAACAGTAAACTGAAGTAAATTACCGGTATGCGTGAACAACATTTAAACAAAAAACACTTTCTCGACCTTGGGGTATTTCAGTTTCTTAGAGGACTGCCAACTGCTAAATTATGTATTTGATACAACGTAATAGCTTCTTATTTAAACTAAAGTGTTTCCATTGTCACAGTGCTTTTAATAGTCAAACAGTCACCAAAATCTCATATTGACACTTTGAACAGTTATGTGCTGTCAGTACAGCACGCAATCGTATGGAAGTGTAACCGCTTCTTTCTTTTACTCAGTTGTGGGGTTAGTCTTTAAGTCTTAAGTATTACAGGGTGTTGCAGCATGACTGAACTTTGATATGCACATATTGTGTATAATGGGAAGTTTAATCGACCTAAAATGTTAAAAAAAATATATAGAATTTATTGCCAGTTGTTGAAAACCCCAAGTAATATGCAGACCGGGTTGTCACTCAATTTGCGACACGCCCACTTCTTCGCAAAACGAACTGGTGAGGCCCTCAACTACAATATCGCCAATAAACTTACCATGACAATAAATGTTCAGATGATCAGTGCTCAGTGGCCATTCCATCATTCCATCCCCCTTGTGTTTTTTTTGTTTTTTTTTTTGGTGTGTTGTCTATGCCAGGGTGTGTGGAAGTTTATTTTTTTATTGTTCCTAGCATTGTCCTTTTGGGGCTTAGCCTCTCTCTGTTGGTATGAAAGCTCTTAAGGGCTTGATACCCAAAACTGTCTTTTTAGTCATCTCAGCTTGAACTGACTAACGGTTTGGATGCATGGAAGATGCCCTGAAGCTCTGGAAGCTAACCAACTGTTATATCTTATGCAGGCTATAACCCATATAGCTTAGGCTACTTCCCTAGTGATGATTCAGACATTTACTGTTATGGTAAGTTTATTTACACAACTGCACTTTCTTCTTCATTTGAAGAGACTTGGATAAGTACAGTCCCCAATTCATGGTTTGAGGCATCTGCCTGTACAAAGATTTTTTGCCTTAAACAGAATGGGCTACTTAAAGACTTCACTGGGTTTCTGGAATGCCTGCTTATAGTCTGGTGCCTTGTTAACTTTACCTGGTCTATTATTTTAATTAAGGTATGGAAGAGAAATGCATGTGGTACTACAGTAAGGAAAAACTTTCTGTATTGCCCAGCTGTTTCCAATTATGACCTCTCCTGCTTTATGGTAATAGGGGTAAGCCATGCCTGTATCGCTTCTGCCATGGCATGCTGTGGTTGACTTTTGCCTCCATTTACTTGCTGATCAAGATGTGGTACTTTGGTCATTCTTACCTGGCATTTATTTTCCACAATAATTAACCCTGCCCTTTTGTATCTGGTCAGAACCTCCCTAACATTTTGAATATCTTCACGAAAAATCCAAGAAGGTTCCACAAGTCACTAGCTAAAGTCCAAATGCTTTCAATAGATAACATTTATTGTGAGCTCTTTCGTCCACATAAATTGCATGCACTTCTTCGGACATTTTGAAATTCCATCAAACAATCTTTAAATAGCATGATCAATTATGACATCACAAAACCCTCCTAGTCTTTTTACATATCATTAATATTAAATACTTTTACATTTTCACATTCATTTAAAATCAT
This sequence comes from Protopterus annectens, assembly GCF_019279795.1. NCBI lineage: Eukaryota > Metazoa > Chordata > Ceratodontiformes > Protopteridae > Protopterus > Protopterus annectens. Next base: position 642,649,526 of record NC_056743.1, read on the forward strand.
ATCCTATTGATAAATTAATATTTAAGTTGTCCATGTTGTGTTTACACTGTACTTAAATTCAACGTACTTATATTTCATGATTTTCTTTACCTAACTAGACATTTTAGTTTTAAAATGCATTTAAGAGAACAGTGATCATTTCATGAATAGGCATTGAGCTTTAATTGCCATAGAAGTTCTATTTCCTCGAGCTTTTATGCCCAAGGTTCCCCCCTGGCATTTCCGTTCACTTGTTCAATTATTAAATAAAGAAAATTATGATTTGGCTCATCCTTAATGTGCCTTGCAAGAGCATTTGCACAATTTTGTTTACTTATAGTGTACTGGTGTTCATATATTCTTTGTTTAAAATGTTACTCTGTCTTTTCTATATAAAAACAGTCGCAATGTTGGCAAATAGAGAGATATATGACACCTTTTGTATTGCAATCATACCTCCCAGTAATTATATATAGTGTATTAAAAACTGTAAAAAAGATGTTCACTCCTAAATATATCTGCATTGGGTACGCCTCCCACATTTTCTCATTCCTTTGTCAGGGATGTATGGTTTATTATTCCTTTCTAAGATGGACTTAATATTAAGCCCCCTTCTAAATATAATTCTTGGTTTCAAACCTAGTATGTTCCTTACTGCTATGTCATCATTAATTAGGGCCCAGTTTTTATTCAACATGTCCCTCAATATATTAGCATCTTTAGAGAAAATTCTTAATAGGACATCCAGATATGATATTTCCTTAACATCAAATTGGGAAGTAAACTTTAAAAATTCCACCATGAAAAGGTTAACTTCTTCTCGGTCCCCCTTAAATAACAGGAACATATCGTCCAGGTACCGAGTGTACCAGGATACATTATTTTTAAATCTTTGATTGTGGAATAGGAACTGTTTTTCCCACTATGCCATAACAGTGTTAGCGAAGCTGCCCCCACAAGGGGACCCCATGACTCTTTTGTAAATAATATACTTTATCAAACATAAAGAAGTTATTACTCAAAATGAGATCTAATAATCTCTCAATTAGGGTTATATCATCTACTGGGGCCCCTTTTGCCAGGAGCACATTAGCAGAGCGTAAAAATAAATTAATATTAAAAGGACTGCTAAAAAACTCCTTTCTCGGAGGCACTATCTGAGGCAGAGGTTTCAACACCTCCAAAGAGAGGCTCCAAATTCTCCCAGTTCTCAGGAAATGAAGCCTTCCAAAACACCTACTGAGCCTAAGACTAAACACCCCAAACTGTCAGTACTGACACTCTTGGCACCAGAGCCTAAAACTCCTTCTATGGTGCCAATGACAACCTCTTCTACAGAACCGACAACCTTAACGTCTTCCATGGTGCCGACTATTTCCTCAGTACCAGATACCTTTTCTGCACCAAAAATAGTGTCTCCCTCTAAACTGGTCACTCCCTCCCCATCACAATATGCAGGTCCTTCGACCTCAGTGCCGAAAGGTGAAGTTGTAGCCAGGACAATATACTCCCCGGCCATCAACCCTTCTTTGGACAACAACTCAGTCTATTCCTTGAACGGCCAGAGTCCCCTTCAGGGTTATCCACCCATTCAACCAGAAGTCTTTTGGAGCTACATGTAGTGAAGCTAGTTGATCAGCTCCTCACAGTCAGAGACATCCCAACCCCCTCCAGCACCTCCCTCCCACCTGTAGCCAGGGGGGTTCCTCCACAGATTCCAACATATTTTCCTTTTTTAATTTCACCACAGGGTTTGGAGTCCTCTGTACCAATGCCAATCCTGGTGCCAACTGCTTTGGTTCCAGTGGTATACCTTTCCATGGTTCCGGAGCCTACACGGTGGACCACGGCTCATTGGGAGCCGATCCACCCTCGAGACCGTGACTGGCCTGTTGGCACTGCGATCCCTAGTTCAGTGCCATTTTTTTCTACGGTGCCGTCTACAGTGCTGGTTGTTTTGACAGCTCCAAGTCCCTCTCATGGCTCCAACCCTGGAGGTGGGCTTGGCGGACTGGGTGTGACTTCGGTTCCGAGGTTGTCATTCTCGGTTCCGGGCTCCCATCCCTCTTCGGATGGGCCTGCCTTCCAGGTTCTGGAAAGGGCCCTCTCTTCCACAAGCATGCAATTGGCCCCTTCTGCGCTGGATCATGATACACATATTTCCTCTGGTATGCACCTGACACAGCCCACTACAATGGGACATCGGGCATGGGAGCAGCAAGACACCCTACTACAGGGCACCCACTCTTCAGAGTTATCTTCAGATGGTCCCCCTGAAGAGTAACCCCGCAAGAGAACGTGCAAGAGGAAGCACGTTGATTACCCTGAGAAATCCTTCACTGAGGATACAGATTACAATGAGGGAGAAGGGTCCCCATGGTCACCCCCTGAGGATGTCTCATTTGGAGACATACTGGAGATTCTGAAACAGAGGGGCGACTGGAAGCCCATCAACCCTTCTACTGAGGAATCTGTATTCTTGCATGCTTTCTGTGCTCGACCCTCTGCTTCCTGGGTGACCCTGCCTGCAGATGAGCTAGTCAAGCTTATCATGCAGTGAGCTTGGAAGGCCCCTGACACCGTTGAGCCAATTCCCCAGAGGCCTGATAAAATTCTCTCTCCTCCACAGGATCACAGACATTGATCCAAAGGCTTGGCAGTAGATTCTATAGTGGTGGCGGCAGGCACTGGAAAAGAACTTGCTGAAGAAAGTTCAACTGTCCATCTTCTGAACTGCGAGTCCAGAATGATTGACAGACTTAGGGAAGCAGGTTTGCACTTCAGCAACCTTCGCTATTCGGTCATTGAACTATCTGGCACATTTTACCTGTCTTCAGAGGGACCTGATTACAGACTTTTCGGGAACCTTTGCAGGAGCATTGCCTGATGCATGAGACAAAGTTGCCTCTCAGCTTACCACCCTAGAGTCCATTTCTAACTCCTCCTTGCGGTTGATCTCGCATACAACCAAGGGGGCAGCCAGAGCAGCGGGTTCAGGCATTGTCATGAGAAATTATGCCTGTATGCGTTTGTGCGACTTTGCTGACCCCTTCTCTTCGCCAACGCTCCTGTTGATGAGTCTTCCTCGTTTGGCCCAAAAGTTAAAGACACTTTAGCCAGGTGTGAGAAGGACTCTGTCTGCCGTGGGCATACACTTTTCCACTCATCAACGATCCTATACCAGGAATCAGAGAGACATGAAGATATGGTTCAAAAAATCCCACTGGTTTTTTCGTGACGCACATGGTGAGTTTTCTTCTTGGGGCAGGGGGGGACTCTTCAGGAAGACACCCCTCCCGTGGCATAGGGTGCCCGCGAAACCAGGGCTCCAGGGATTCCTTCTCTGAACAGCCCTATCAGTGCTCCTGAAGAGCAGCTCAATTGCTTACCTCTGAAAGCAGTCGGGGGAAGATTCTCTCTGCACCCCTTGGCCTGGCAATCAATAACTTCAGATTCCTGGGTGCAGACGATAATGACCAGAGGTTACCATATTCCCTACGACCTTTATGCAAAGCCACTAAGGTGAATCCCTGACATTCCACCCAGTCAGGGTGATGTGGCAGTGCAAGAACTTCTAAAGCTGCTAGAAAAAAAGAGTCATCCAAACAGCCCCACCAGACAGATTTTACTCAAGATTCTTTTTAGTGCCAAAAAAGGCAAGGGACTGGAGGCCAATTTTGGATCTCAAAATCATGAACAAGTTCGTCAGACAAACAAAATTCCGGATGGTTACAGTTCATTCTATCCTTCCATTCCGGGAAAAAGATGATTGGATGTGCTCCATAGATCTTCAGGATGCGTATTACCACATAAAAATGGACAAACGATCCAGAAGGTAACTGCTTTCGGCTGAGATCCAATCATTGTCAGTTTTGAGTATTGCCCTTTGGTCTTACCACAGCCCCCAGGGTGTTCACCAAATGCATGGCAGTAGTAACAGCTCATTTGAGACTGCAAGAATTCAGAGTGTTTCCATATTTAGACGATTGGCTCCCAAGAGTCTACCATTTCAGGCCATACACTACACTTGAAAACTAGCAGACATGCTAGGCATATCTATAAACAAGTAAAAGTCAAAGCTAGTACCAGTTCAAAGCTTAGAATTCATTGGGGCGATAAGCAACACAAAATCCTGCCTAGTTGCTCTACGTCATCACAGGTTACAAAGTTGAGATCTCAACTAAAAGCAATGCTCTCTCAAGATCTAGTTCCAGCTCGATTGGTCTTACAACTTCTGGGTTCGATGGCAGCAATGATCACTCTGGTCCCACTGGCGAGATTCCATATGAGGCTGCTTTAATGGCTCCTGGCCTTCAGTGGTCTATAATGATGCTCCCAATGTCTTACCCAATTTGCATAACAAACCATTGCAAACAAGATATGAGTTGGTGGATGAAGCCAGAAGAAGAGTTATGGAGTAGCCCCCCCCTCAACCCGAACCTATAGTGACCACGGATGAATCCCTGATAGGCTGTGGGGGGGGGCATTTTCAGGGAAGAACTGTCCAAGGCACTTGGTCCACCTTAGAGGTCAGTCTGCATATCAGTGTCCTAGAACTGAGGGCGGTGCTTCTAGTGTTGCAAGCATTCCAAGCCACCCTTCCTTCAGGGACAATTTCTTTCCAGACAGACAGCATGTCAGTGGTCTGGTACATCAACAAGCAAGGAGGAACCAGATCCTACCAATTATGTTGAGAAGCACTGAGAGTATGACAATGGGCAATAACTTCCAACCACTTTCTGATAGCAACGCACATTCCCAGGAATTCCAATGTGATTGCAGACAAACTAAGCAGAAACATTCTGATGCCTCACAAGTGGTCTCTCAGTCCTGTTATAGCGACACAAATCTTTCGTCATTAGGGCCAGCCTTGCTGCTATCGCTTTGCCTCTCTCTTGAACCACAAATGCAGCAGCTACTTTGCCCTGATCCCTACTCAAGGGGAGTCACCAAGAGATGGTCTGATACATGACTGGCCCCAGGGTCTGTTTTATGCCTTTCCTCCCTTTACCCTGATTCCACAGTTCTTAAAGATCAACAGTTGAGAAGCAAAGTAGTACTCATCGTACCCTATTGGCCCCGTCAGGTCTGGTTCCCCATCCTGTGGCCTCACCTAGTTCACCGTCCGTGGACACTGGATTCAACCCCAGGACTGTTGTCTCATCCACAGGGGCTGGTTCATCCCTACTTACTCAGTCTCAAGGTGACTGCTTGGTTTCTCCACTTCTAGTAATTCCCAGGCAGACTAATCTGTCTTCCCCAGTACAAAAGATACTTCTGGCTTCCCACAAACCATCTATCAGAAAACTTTATCATAGTAAATGGGATAGATTTGTGATCTGGGCTAAAGAACAAAGACTAGACTCCTTCTCAGCTCCGATTCATAAGGTCTTAGAATACTTGTTAACTTTACTCCAGTCAGGAGTCTCAGCCTCCACTATCTGAGTCCATTTAGCACCTATTTCCAATTTTCATAATGACTTTAATAATTCTTCTTTGATGTCCCACCGTATCTGCCAGACCTTCCTAAAGGGAGTTATGCATTTGAAACCACTTCTTAAAGATCCTATTGAACTTTGGAATTTGACACTAGTCTTTGAAACCTTAACTTGTCAACCTTTTGAGCCATTGGCCTCCTGTGATATAAAGTTTTTGTCTTGGAAGACCTTATTCCTGGTAGCCATCACCTCAGCCAGGAGGATATCAGCATTACAAGCCTTGTGTGTAAATCGCTCATACATAATTTTCCATAAAGAGAGAGTATCGCTTCAGACTTAACCCTTCCTTTCTACCAAAAGTTATCTCAGATTTGAATCTCAACCAGTCCATTGATTTGCCAGTTTTCTTCCCAAATTTTTCCAACAAAGGAGAATACTGTTTGCATTCCCTAGACGTACATAGACAACAGAGTTTTTACCTAAACAGAACTAAATCATTCAGAAAATCGGACCAACTATTCCTCTCCTTCTCAGGTCTAAGATTGGGCAAGCCAGTTTCCAAAGTCACTTTATCAAAAAGATTGACAGATTGCATTACCTTTGTTTATCAACAGGACAGAATCACTCTTCCAGCTAAAGTCCAGGCTCACTCCACCCAGTCAGTGTCTACCTTGGTGGCCTTTCATTCTAGAGCCTCTATGGATGACATTTGCACAGCAGCTACTTGGGCTACACCTCATACCTTTATTACTCATTACAAATTGGATATGGTGTCCAGGGGAAGAGCGTCCTTCGGCTCAGTGATGTTCAGGAATATCCTTCCTTAGAGCCTCCCAGGACATAAAGTAGCTAGGGACTTTGTCCCATCAGTCATGAATGAATGAAGATTAACAACATTAGATAAAGAAGTTATGTTCTTACCATAATGTTCCATATGTGTTGTTGATCTTCATTCATTCGTGACATCCCACCCTCCTTCCCCTGTCCGAAAGACTCCTGTAGGTTCGTATTTGCTCTTGGCTACCTGATAGGGCAGCTGCTCAGATAAAGCCTCTGCTTTCTATCCTTACAGGCAAACTCGATATGAAGAGATGAGGTGAGGGGCACTATGGGTAAAACTTAGCTCTAGAGTTTTTTGGCTGACGCAAACTTGTTATATTGGCCGAGTCGGTTCCGAGGCTGGAACCAAGACCCATCAGTCATGAATGAACGAAGATCAACAACATAGATGGAACATTATGGTAAGAACATAACTTCTTTTTATGTAAGCAAGAGCATAGTCTTTATCACCACTCAAATATGTAATCCGTCAGCCTCTGGAAATGTGCTGAGGCACTTTTCATCTCAAAGGTAATTTTGGTGAATTCATGCAACCCAAACAGGGTGGCAAAAGTTAACTTCTCCCTTGTTGCGGGCATCAAGAGTACCTGCCAGTTACCTTTAGTCAGATCAGTAGTAGTCAGTAGTTAGCCCCATCCAAATGCTCCAAAACTTTATTAATTCTAGGTATGGGATAAGTGTCTTATTCTGTGTAACTTTACTTTTCAGTATTCTATACAGATCCTAATGCTCCCATCTTTTATCAGCATCAGCCTACTGTTGCATATTCCTTGGTTTGCCTCACTAAGAAGGTTTACCAAAAGATCCCCTCTCATTCTTGCGGCAATCTAATTCACATACCGAGTACCAGTGTTCATAGGTTGGTACTAGGCTATCGGCCCTAGAGCCTATACAAGCCTAAGCCATAACAATTCCCTGGATATTTCTTCCCACAATATTTACTTCTCTGGACCCCTGTCTAGCAGGGTGACTGACATGATCCCCAGGGTGAATTTCCTATCTCCCATCCAGTCATCAAGGTTCCTTTTGAAGAGGGCCAAGGAGGCGTTCTGCTTGACATGTATGGGCAGTCTGTTCCAGAGTATGGGGAGTCTCTGGGTCAGGAACCTATCCCTCCAGCATGTTTTGTTCATTGTGATGACAAGGTTTAGATCCCTGGAGCGTGTGGCTCTGAGGGATTGGGATTTCTTTAAGTGGAGCATGTCCAACAGCTCAGGGTTTGTCATGGCCTTGTATGTTAAGCAGAGATTGCCTCTGAGTAGACGACATGCCACAGAGTATAGCTGGAGTTTTTTTAGACGGTCATCATACAGCATCTGCTTTAGGCCTGTGATTCTTTTAGTGAGGTATTTCTGTGGCCTTTCCAGCTGTTGCAGATGCCGTGGGGTACATACTAAATGGGGCATTATACTCTATAATGGGTCTAATGAGGGATGAGTACAGTGGGACAATGACCTCCTTTTTTCTGGATGAAAAGCCCTTAGTGATGAGGTGTGCCACATAGAAGGATTTCCTGACTGTTGTGGCGATGTGGTTATCGAAAATGAGACCACTGTCCACCTGTGTCCCTAAGTCTCTCATCACACTTTCGATGTTTAGTGTACTGCCACCTATGTGGTAATTCATAGGTACATGTTTTTTTCCAAAGGGGATAACTATACATTTCTTGGCATTAAGCTTGAGCCTATGGCTCTGGAACCAGGCATATGTTTCTGTAAGGCCATTTTGTAGAATATCCACATAATTTGGGGATTCAGTAATGGCTCCCAGTTTGCAGTCATCTGCGAACTTTGTTAGCCAGAGTCCATTAGTGTTGGCCTGTACTTCAGAGAAGTAGATGCCAAACAAGAGTGGTCCCTTTTATGGTAAGGCATCATGTAACATGATATAATCTGTGCTTCAGCTTTCTGCCTAGCAAGTCAACCTCACTAATTAACATCGTTTATCTTCATTACAAGAATGCAACGTCCTTCCCATGCTACCTGCAACTTATTCTGCCATACAGGAATATGCACAGTTGCCTTTTGTGCAACAGTGTATTCTCTGGTTCTTGTTGTCCAGTTACCTTGGCCCTTTTGCTGCTGTTGATCATTATATTGATCACTGCTGCAATAGCCTTAACTATATGAGTTATATTCTGCCAAGGATATAACAGCCAGTCAACTTCCAAAGATTCAGGGCACTTTCCATGTACCCAAACTGTCAGGCAGCTTAAGCAGAACTGACTAAAATTCAAGATTGGGCATGAAGCCCTTCAGAGCTTTACTGCTGCCGAAGAGTATGTTTCTCTAAGGCTTTACGGGATCAGCTATCACCTTGTGATTTCTCTTTGCTGGGCAGATAAGTTTCCTTTGGGGAAAAACTTCCATGTTCTTAATTTTGTTCATCTTTCATTACTTTCTTTTTCAGGAAACTTATTTTAAAGCTAGGATGTTGTGTTTTAATAGACTGTCACAAGACGTACTTTTAACAGAGTGTTCGTTTTTCCTGTCAGTTTGAAAGTGGTGTAAAGTAAGGGAAAACATTTTTGCTGTGGAAAAATTGTGCTTATTTTACTTTTATGGAGCCAGCATAGTGTTTAAAAAGGCTTTTTACTGTGTTTTTCTGTCAAAAAAGTAAGTTTTGTAGACTGGTAGTGTTTACCAACATTTGCTGCTTGTCTTCCTGGAGAAAAAAGGCACCATTTTCTGCTTATACTGGTCCCATGGTCAGTCCTTCTTCCAGCCACAAAAAGAAATATTAATCAAGCAGCCTTTGCCACCACAGCATACTAGCAGTTTGCCGGAGATGCGGGTGGGTGACTCTGCTGTGCCTTTTTGTGGTACCTCAGACCTCTCATCTTTTATGCCAGATCCCTGCAGCCACTCTGGACCAGGGGTAAGTTTCATCTTCTGCGGCTGTTTAGGTCTTCTCATTGGACAAGGGAGTCTTGTTCAGGATTTAATTCACACTACTGATCCTTCTTGTAGCTTCTGATACAAGAAAAAAGAATGCTTCTTTTCATCTTTTTCTGAAGAGATTCAGAATTTTGAATATGAACAGGATGATGCAGAGATGAATAAATTATTTTTCCTCAGATTTCTGACTCAGACACAGAGGAAGCTCAATTTCTGATTCTCCCTTGCTAGAATGTGCCAGTGTTTTCAGTGGGAGAACACTGAGGTTTTCTCAGTCCCTCAGAAAAAAATTAGTTGTTACAGAAGGATTTCCCATATCCTACACCAATTCCTCCTGTTCTGTCCCCTTTAGAGAATGTATTACTGCCAGCAATTTTCCTAATAGTCATCCAGCTGTCCCTAAAAAAGGCAGATAGAGTGTATAATGCTCCTCATTCTTTCAATTGTTTTTACACTGTTCACAAATCAGACCCTGCAGCTATAGCTCTAGTTGATCCCGTTGCTGCTAAACACCTAATCAATTCCAATCCTACTCTTTCTGATAAGGATGTGATAATTATTGATTGGTATGGAAAAAAGTGTATAACTTCTGAAACTTTGATTTTCAGAATTTTGTATCTTCAGGCTCATATGTTAAAGTTTGTTCTTAATTGTGGAAGTATGAAGAATATTTTATCTGCATTTTCTTCTTGTGAGGAAAAGTCTTCTTTAAATAGCTTAGTTTCTTCTGTTGCACAGTTCACTACTCATTGTTTACAGAGTGTGTGTATCACTCTGTTGATACTTGAAGTAGGGCTTTAGCCACTGGTGCTGTTTTTAGGAGGTTTGTATGGCTGCATTCTTAAGTGTGATGAAAGGGGCAAGCTAATCCATGGAATCTATAAGATTTTTTCAGCTCTCCTTTTCCAAATTTTCTAAGGGATTTTCTTTGTACTCATCCAGTTTTGGCAAAACAAAAAGGCAAAAGAGTCTTATCACAATACATGTAAACAGATTTAAGAACAAATTACAAGCGGACCCAGTACCAAGGACAGTCTAGCAAATCTGAATGATTATTCAAGAGACCTTGTGACCCTCTCCCATCCTGGCCCATTTTTTTCTTCCAGAAAATCTGGAGCTCCATTTTTGTCTTTGGCAACAGATAGTTTCAGACAAATGGGTTCTGAAAATCATTCATAAAGATTATAGATGGCAGTGGGAGGAAATTCCTCATTTAAAGGTGGTCATTTCTCATCCTCCAGATCAGACTCTTTTGTTTCTACCTGTTCTTCATCACATGCTGTTCCAAAGAGTGATACAATCAGTTCCTCTTTCTCCATTGTGGAAGTTTTTTTCATGGATATTCCTAGTTCCAAAGAAAGAAAACATTTGGAGATGTTTCTGGACCTGTAATTCATAAACCTCTTTGTGATAGTGCCTAATTTCAAAATGATGTAACTTGCTAGACTTAAAAGTGCTCATCATCCCATTCCTATTTATCCATTTCTTAGGGTTTTGTATGTCTGGATCACATTATCAGTTCTCTGCTTACCTTTTGGACTATCTGCTGCACCATAAGTGTTCACAAAGTGTCTGTCTCCAGATCTAAAGTAGTTTACTTCATTTGCTCTTCAACCTGTGGGTCTTCGGATCCAACACGGCAGCATTTTCCAGCTATGGCTCCGAGCTCCAAGCACCTCCCCTTACCCATAATGCCTCCCTGTCTCCCTTCAGATCTCGTTTCCCACCTGAGAGGAAGCAGCATGATCTGAGCTCCAGAGGGTTAGGGTGTTTGTTTTCTATGGTAAATCGTAAAACTTTTTCCTTAACCTTTCTATCCTCTCTCTCCCCTTTCTATACCTTCTTGGGATTCTCCATAGTTAAAAAAAAAAGTAATAGGCTTTTCTATCTTCCTCCCCACTTTCCCGTCCATGTGTGTGTGTGTGTGTGTGTGTTTGGGCCAGCTAAGGCATGGCAGAAGCCCTGAAGCCAGGCTTCAAATGGTGCACAGAGTGTGGCCATAAGCTTTCTCTGGTGGATGGCCAGACTCTGTGTGTGGTTTGCTTGGGGGTGGCTCACCTCCAGTCCCTCTGTCCTATTTGTGCTGGTTTCAATCTCAGGGCGCTTTAGGACAGGCGGGACAAGCTGATTGTGAAGGGCCTGTTGCCCTCTTCTGCTGGGACTGAGGTCCCATCCTCTTCTACTAAAGCAGCGGCTGCTGCTTTGGCTTTCCCTTCCATGGCCTCTGGGACTCACCCTCCCACCAAGAGGTCCAGGGAAGGGGATAAAGCCAAGAAGGACCGGCCTCGCAAACGATTCCCCGGCGACTTGTTGGAGGCTGGCCCTCCGCCGAAGGTTAAACCTGTGTCCAGGCCAGTGACACCTCAGCTCAGGTCTCCCAGGTTTTCACCTGAGCCCGAGGTGTGGGTTAGCCTATCACCCCCTAGGCTTTCCCCCCACCTTCTTTCCCAACCTACTTCAGCAGGCATCCTCCCGCTCCACTCAGAGCTTGTCCGAAGTGGAGATGAACAAGATGATGTGGAGGTTTATCCGCACTGAAATCCAGATGGGGGTCTTGCCAGGGCCTCCTCCCACCGGAGCGGGTGCCTTCCAGTCATTTAAATCCATCACTCCTTCTCGGATCCGACCTGCGGTTTCGGAGTCATTGGATCCGAGGACAGTTGGAGTCGAGGGGTCGGCACAGATGGTACCCTGTACCTTGATGCCGGCCAGTGGCTTGAGTGTGTTGGGTCTGACTGGATCGGATCTGAGCTCTTGGAGCCGTAACCTCTGGGTTTGGTCCGAGGGAGTGCTCTCTGCTCCGAGCTTGTCGGAGAGGAGCATTCCCCTCAGAGTCTCGGCTCCGGCTCACCAGGGGGGAGCAGCTTCTGTTAGGTCAGCCCAGGAGGTCCGTTCCCCCCTAAGCATTCAACGTGGTGGAGAGGGTTCTTGCAGGGTCGAGGCCTCTGACCATCTCATCTTTGGAGTCTATCCAGACCTCCCTGGCCTTGAGTGCGGTTCTGTCCATCTTGCCCTCTCAGGGACAGCCCGTAGCCATAGTGTCCCAAGAAGTTCCGCTCTCGGTACAACCCGCTTCCGAGACCTCCCCAGAAGACAGTCCCCCTGAGGAGCCCCCCCCCAGCAAGCATACGTGTAAAAGGAGGCCCTTGGACTCTCCACCAGAGTCCCTCACCGAGGCCACGAACCTAGATGAAGGGGAAGGTTCCCCAAGGTCACCCCCTCAAGGATGTCTCCTTTGGAGACATTATGGAGATCCTTCACCAAAGGGGAGGTGGTCCACCCCAAAACCAACCTCCAACGAGTCCGTGCTTCTGGAGGCATTCGGCTTGGGCCCATCTACCTCTTGGGTGTCCCCTCCAGCCAATCCACTTGTGGAGTTAATAACATCTAGGGCTTGGAAGGAGCCAGGCACCGTAGACCCAATACCAAAGTATCCGGACAAGGTTTTACGTCCCCCGCAGTCAAGCTGCACTGGCACAAAGGGTCCCCTGTAGATGCTATGATGGTGGCAGCGGCCACCAAAAAGGAGCTTGCACAGGAGAGCTCCATGGTCCATCCCCCTGACCGAGAGCTGAGGATGTTTGATCATTTTGGGAAGCAAGATTATGCTTCAGCGACCTTCTCCGTGAGGGCGCTGAACCATTTGGTGCACATATCTGTCTCCAGGAGATCTAGTCAGAGAAATCATGGAGTCCACCCCAGGGTTCATGTCAGCAGATGACAGGAAGACTTTTGATGCGCGAATGGCCACCCTTAAAGCTGTAGTGAACACGCCCATGCATTTGCTCTCCCACACCACGGAGGGAGCCGCATGGGTGGTGGGGACAGGCGTTGCCATCAGGCATGACGCCTGGCTCCACTTATGTCAGTTCTCGGAGCACTTCAACATGTCTTTTACCAATGCCCCTTATGATGGTTCTTCTCTTTTCGGGAAGACAGTAAGAGAGACCTTGGTCCAGACTGAGAAGGATGGGAAGACACTTTTTGCCATCGGGATCCACTTCTCTCCACCTCAAAGGTCCTTTTCCAGGAAACAGTGAGGCCAGAAGAAGATGTGGTTCTGCAAGTCTCAGGCATTTTCCCAGGATGCTCATGACTCACCATCCCCCAGAGGCAAAGGGGGATTTGACAGATGCTGCACTAGAGGCAGATGGGTTCCTAAGAACTTTGGGTCCAGAGAACCTTTCTAAGACAAACCCAGACAGCAGCCCTCAGGGGTTGCCCGACTGTTCATCTCTGGTGGCAGTTGGGGGCTGTTTGTCGCTACACCCACTAGCTTGGGAGTCCATCACAACAGATCAGTGGGTGTTGTGAATCATATCCAGAGGATATTTTGTTCTGTTCAAAAAACTGCTCCCATCCAACAAAGCCCCCCCTGATGTTCCACCCACGCAACGGGAGTAGGCAGCAGTGCAAATAGAATCACTGCTATGAAAACAAGTCATCCAACCAATCCCCCCAGACCAATCTGGATCTGGGGTTTATTCCAGGTTCTTTTTAGTGCCAAAGAAGACGGGGGACCTCAGACTAATTTTGGATCTGTCCCAATTGAACTTGTCTGTAACCAAGACAAAATTCTGGATGATCACGATTCACTCTATCCTGCCCTATCTGCAAGCCAGAGAGTGGATGTGCTCGCTCAATCTCCAGGATGCGTACTACCACATCAAGATGGACAGGCACTCCAGGAGGTTCCTTTGCATCCGGCTGGGAGCCAATCATTACCAGTTTCGAGCCCTTCCCTTTGGTCTCACCACACCCCGCCGGGTGTTCACCAAAGTAATGGCGGCTTCAGGGCATTCAGGTCTTTCCTTACCTGGACGACTGGCTCTTTACTGCCCCTTCAGAGCAGCTACTTTGTCAAGCCAGGGACTCCTTTCGTCAGCTAGCCAACAAGTTGGGCATCACAATCAATATGAACAAGTCTGCCTTACTCCCGGTTCAGGTGTTGGACTTCATCAGGGCATGGCTGGACACGATACAAATGAGGGTGTTCCTCACATCAGACAGGTTACTGCAATCTGAGGTTACATATCCTACGCATTCTTCAGACTCAGTCTCCATCAGCTGAAGCAGTGTTGAGGGCTTAGGTTCTATGGCAGCCATGACCGCTCTTCTTCCTATGGCACGTCTCCATATGAGAGTACTACAGTGGACACTGCTGGTTCAGTGGTCTTTAGTAGACCTCCCTTTGTCCTTTCTAGTGAGACTCTCAAACGCATGCAGGGATTCCCTTTGGTGGTGCATTCAGTCTCCGTATCTACTCAAGGGATGCCCATTTCAACCTGCCTTGCCCAAGACTACAGTGACCACGGACACCTCCCTACTGGGGTGGGGGGCACTGTTCGAGAAGGACAGTCCAAGGCCCCCTTCTGAGACCTATCTGCATATCAATGTTCTAGAGATGAGAGCGGTTCTTCTTGCGTTGCAGGCCCTTCATGCTCATTTCCCTCTAGGAACAATTGCAATTCCGATGGACAATATATCAGTGGTCTGATATATCAACAAGCAGGGGGAACCAGATCTTATCCTCTGTGTCGAGAAGCTATAAGAGTGTGGGAATGGGCAATCTCCACCAGCCGTTTTCTGGTGGCAACGCATATTTCAGAATGGTACAACATTCTAGCGGACAGGCTCAGCAGATCTATCCTGATGCCTTACAAGTGGTCTCTGAATCCTTAAGTAGTGGAACATATCTTCAGAGGGTGGGATCGGCCTTGCTGTGATCTTTTCGCATCTCCTTCCAATGCGAAGTGCAGCGAGTTTTTCGCTCTGAAGCCCCTGCCAGGGGAAAACCCCAGAGATGCTCTGATTCATGCTTGGCCTCCCGGTCTTCTTTATGCACATCCTTCTCTTCCCCTCATGTTGAAGTTTCTGCAGAAAGCTCTAAGGCTGGGGAGCACTGTGATCCTCATCTCCCCATTCTGGCCTCGACAGGTTTGGTTTCCCTTACTCAAGTCTCATCTAGTTGTTCCACCATGGACTCTGGATCCAGTTCCGGATCTTATCTTGCACCTTTCGGGGATTCCACACCCAGATCTGGACAGTCTGAAGCTCACAGCTTGGCTGCTCCAGTTCCCATGATTATTAGGACTCCCGGTTTGTCATCCCCTGTTAAGTCCATCCTGGTAGCGGCTCACAAATCTTCTACCAGGAAAGTTTATTGTAGTAAATGTAAAAGTTTTTCTATATGGGCCACTCAGCTGTCCTTGGATCCTTTTACAGCACCTCTGTCAGCAGTTCTAGATTTTCTGGCTAGAATTTTTCAGCAGGACACCAGTTCTTCTGCGGTTAAGGTTCAGCTGGCAGCCATATCTAATTTTCACTTCAGGATTAATATGTCTTCTTTGGCTTCCACTAAACTGTGCAAGACCTTTCTTAAAGGTGCTTTTCTTCTTAGGCCCCCTGTAAAGGATCCTATACCTCCGTGGGACCTTACCTTGTTGTTGCAGGCGTTAGTTTCTCCCCCTTTAGAGCCTGCAGCTTTAGTAGGTTTGCAGTTTTTGACATGGCAAACTGCTTTCCTGGTCACCATTACCTCTGCCAAAAGAGTGTTGGAGCTTCAGGCTGTTTCAATCAAAGTGCCCTACATGACTTTTCATAAAGACAGGGTGTCGCTTCACACGAACTCTTCCTTCCTTCCCAAGGTAGCTTTGGAAGCCAGTATTAATCAGGCTATAACAACTATCAAAACAAGGGGGACTATAAATTGCATTTACTGGATGTACATAGACAATTGAGGTTTTACCTTCATAGGACTAAACCTTTCCGCAAGTCTAACCAACTTTATATGTCTTATGCCAAGCCCTTCTTTGGTAAACCAGTCTCAAAATTGACAATTGCTCACTGGATTTCACAATGCATTCGTCGAGCTTACTCAGAGAGGGGTCTGCCTCTACCAGGAAAAGTGAAGGCTCATTCGACCAGATCTATGGTTACATCAGCGGCCTTTTGGTCTAGAGCATCTTTGCACGACATTTGTTCAGCTGCCACTTGGGCCTCATCTCATACCTTTATCTTGCATTATAAATTAGACATTGTCTCAAGGAGAAGAGCATCCTTCGGCTCTGCGATGCTCTGGAACATCCTTCCATGAGGGCCAGCCAAGAATTAGGTAGCTGGGGACTTTGTCCCACAGGTTGAAGAGCAAATGAAGTAAACTACTTCAGATAAAGAAGTTAGGTACTCGCCATAATGTTCCATCTGAGTAGTTCTACTTCACTTGTCTTCAACCGTCTCTCTCTCTCCTTCCCCTGACCTTATCTTCAGGATATAATATGTCTTTGGATTGCTACTGTTGGGATCCTTGGCTTTGTTGTAGGCTAAGGTTTATTTTGTGTCTGTTGGTTGTTTTGGTAGGTAAGGTGTTATTGGGTCGGGTGCCTGTTCTTGTTAGGCAGCAAACTCGATCTGAAGGAAGAAGGCAAATCATGAAGAGAGAACTGTGAAAAGCATTGACAACAGCTCCTGCATTATAAAACTTGAGAGGAGTAGTCAAGGAGGTTTCTGAATCTCAGGGACAAGGTGGGGGGCAGGGATTCTGTATACTAGGACAAGGAGTTATAGTCCAATGGACTCCTGAAAGGGGCTAGAGAGAGACAGAAGTAGTGCAGCAGCTGGGCTATGTGTGAATAAAATACACAGAAAGGAGGCTTATGTAAACTTTTATTGGCTAGCTACAAGTACAGAAAGAGATGTGAGTAGTACTATAAGGGTGGCACTGCTGGAGTCAAAGCTAAGGATTCTTTGGAGGTGTCCTGTTTTTGAGGTACCATTTCAATTGAAATACATGGACATTGTATGCTGTTGAAGTATCCTATACACCACAGATGAGGTATATTTTGGTGATGGCAGACTATGGTAATATCTACCTTGAAATGGTGCCATGCCTGTATATTGAAGCATGCAAAATGGCAAATGTTCATCTGGAGATTTTTAATAGGGTGGGTTTTCATCAGGAAATACTGAAAGACAGAGGAGTCAGTTTCATGTTAGACCTTTTCACCTGTATGTGGAGATCCTGTGAGGTGGAGCAGTTACAAACTACTCCCTACAATCCACAAAAAATGGTTTGGTGTACATGTTTATCTCTATTCTTAAGACTCTTCTGACAGCATATACAGACCAGTTTAAGCAGAAAGGAGATAAGTACCTGCCTCATCTCCTCTTTGTATAAAGGGAGGTGCCACAAGAATTATTTTTTAACCATATGGATTACTTTATAGTCACAGGCTGAAAAGGTGAATGCGCTTCCCTCAAGGAGCTTGTTGTGGAGTATGTCTTGGACTTCAGGACTAAGCTAAGGAAGCTCATGTGGTTGGCACAGGCGTATATTGCAAGAGAAAATACAGTTGTGTAAGCAAACTTACCATAACAGTAGATGTCTGAATAATTACTGCTGCAGTAGACTAAGCTATATGGGTTATACCCTGCCAAGGATATAACAGCCATCCAGCTTCCAAAGCTTCACAGCACCTTCCATATGCCCAGACTATCAGACAGCTTAAGCTGAGCTAATTAAAAGACAAGCTTGGGCATGAAGTCCTTCAGAGCTTTCCTGCCGACAGACAGGGGAGGCTGAGTCCTGAAAGGATAAAGCTGGGAACAACAAAAAATAAAACTGCACACACTGACATAAAAGCCCAACAAAAAACAAGGGGGTGGAGGGCTATTGGAGAAGTGATCATTCAAGCATCCATTGTTATGTTAAGTTTTCTTACACAACTGTACTATGTTTATCATATCGATCACTGCTGCGGTAGCCTTAGTTATATGGGTAGATTACCATAGCTAACTATATTTGGGAGGTAGAAGAGTCCAGGATCTCCAGGACGTGTACTATCACATAAAAATAGACAATCCAGGAGACATCTACTCTTTCGGCTGGGAGTCTATCATTACCAATTTAGACACTGCCCTTTGAACTCACCACAGCCCCATGGGTGTTTACCAAATGAAAGGCAGATGTGACAGCTCACTTGAGACTCAAGGCATTACAGGTGTTTCTATATCTTGGCGATTGGCCCTTCACCATTACATCCAAGCATCAACTATTACAAACCAGGGACTACTTGCTCTAGGTTTCTAACACTTTAGGCATCTCAATAAACCTGCAAAGTCAAATGTAGTCTCGGTACAGACCTTGGAATTCATAGGGATTCCCTTGGATACTACAATTCAGGTGGCATCCTTGCCTCTCCATCACATCACATCTTTGAGACATCAGGTTCGGGCTATTCTATCTCACCTGTCTCCTCCAGCAAGGTAAGTACTACAATCTCTGGGGTCAGTGTCAGCTGCCATACTTCTAGTCCCTATAGCATGATTCTTTATGTGACTCCTTCAGTGGAACCTTGGCGGTACAGTGGTGCATGCTGTATCTCCCCTGTCATTTCCCATAAGACTCACTCCAGTCTGCAAACACATTATTCGCTGGTGGATTCAGTCCTATGATTTATTTCTGGGCAGACCGATCACCCTTCTATCCCATTTGCTACAGTCATCTAGGATGCTTCCCAACAGGGGTGGGATGAGGGGCATTTCTTGCAAAAGATGGATGTTATGTAGTCCAATAAGTCTTTCTCTTGGCTGGGCTAAGATGGTATCCCATGCTGCACTGCTCCATATCCCCAGATCTAGTTTGCTGCGGACACCAACACTCATTCTACATGCATAACAACACCCAAGGAAAGGAAGAACAAACCAAGAATGAAGGGAACTCTGAAACCAGACCTATCCTCCAGATCCTCCAGGAAGGGGGAAGGAGGGGGGGTAAGTAAGAATGTGAGGAGAGATGGACTACATACATCGAACGTTATGGTGAGTACATAACTTCGTGATGTTATGTAGTCCAATCTCGCCTACATTCTTACCCATGGGACAGCGTCCCTAGCACCAAAATCCTGGGAGGCTCAGTGGAAGATACTCCTGAGGAGGCCAAAGGAAGGCCTGCCCCTAGAAACCACATCCAACTTGTAATGAGTAACAAAGGTGTTAGGAGATGCCCAAGTAGCCGCAGCACAAATATCATCCATAGACAATCTGGCCTGATAGGCTGTAGATGTAGATACAGACAGAGTACAGTGAGCCTTCACCGGGAACAGTAAATCCTTACCCCGTGAGGAATAAATGAACGAAATGCAACTGGAGATCCACCTGGACAGCGTAATTTGGAGACAAGAGACCCAGTTCTGTTTTCCGAAAAGGAAACAAACAACTAATCAGATTTTCTGAGGTCTTTGGTTCTGTGCAGATAAAAACTTAATTGTCTGTGTACATCCAACTGGCAACTCAATAGATTGATTAAGGTTACTAATTGACGCCACATTGGGAAGAAAGGAAGTGTTGGGTCTGAGAGAAACCCTGTCCTTATGAAAAATCAAATAAGGGGGTTTGATTGATAAGGCTTGAAGCTCTGAAACACGTCTGGCTGACGTGATCGCTACTAAAAAGACAGTCTTCCAAGTTAATAATTTTAAATCACAAGTGGCCGGGGGGGGTGAAGTAAGAGCCTGTAGAACAAAGTTTAAATCCCAAGGCATGATAGGTTCCAATACCGGAGGACGAAGTAACAGACTAACCTTCAGAAAAGCCTTACAAAGTCTATGAGCCATCAGACTAGGTTCGTTTGCGGCATGAAAGGTAGAAATCGCCGCCAATTGGACTTTAATGGTTGCGACCTCTGAACCATGGTTAAAGAGCATAGACAAGAACTCCAATACATACAAAACTGGAGCTGTGTAAGGGTCAATCTTTTGGGTATGAGCCCAGATTGAAAACCTCTTCCATTTACTGTAGTAAATCTTCCTGGTGGAGGGCTTATGAGATGAAGATAAAATATGAACCACCTCTGGTGAGAAATGATGAAGCCTAACTAATGACAGTAGTGGAGTAGCCAGGCTGTCAACTGGAGGGTCCGAAGAGAGGGATGGAACTGCCCTGACATGTGTCAGTAAGCCTGGTTGTGGGTCCAGAATCCAAGGAGCGTCCATGAGATAAGGATGGAGAAAGGGGAACCAAATTTGATGAAATCTGTCTCATTTGAATATCCTCCATAGATACTGGAACCCACACAGGATGTCCAGCCTCATCCATCAAGAATTCAACACCCCAGTTTTCACACCCACAAGCTAACTGCATGGTTTCTCTACTTCCAGTAGTAGTTAGACAGCCCAGGTTTGCTTCCCCAGTCCATGAGATTATCTTGGCCTCCCAAAAGGCTTCTACCAAGAAAGTCTACAGAAATAAATAGAAAATATTTTCTATTTGAGCCTCCATCCAGAATATCAACCCTTTCTCAGCACCAGCTTTGGCCATTCTTCTCTTTCTAGCAACTCTTTTTAAAGAAAGCGCTAGTTTTTCTACAATTAAGCTTCAGTTGGCAGCGATTTCTAATTTCCATTCTGGAAACAAATCCTTTTGTCTGGCTTCATCCAGATTGTGTTGAGCATTCATGTAGGGTGGCTTTCTCCTCAGACCCCAATAAAGGACCCTTCTCTTCCTTGGGACCTTACTGTCATCCTTCCGGGATTAAATTAGAAACCCATTGAACCAGCAGACAAATGTGATATGATGTTTATTTCTTCAAAAACAATCTTGCTAGTAGCAATCACTTCAGCAAAAAGAATTTCTGAACTCCAGGCCCTATCAGCTAAGTCTCCTTACAGTATTTGTTCATAAGGACAGGGTGCCTCTACGGACCAACCTTTCCTTTCTTCCTAAAGTGGTGACAGAAAATAACATTAACCAGTCCATACAATTACCAGTCTTCTTTCCAAAATTACGAATAAGGGGGGAATACATGCTTCATCTCCTTGATGTGCACAGACAGTTAGGAAGTCTGATCAGTTGTTTGTATCCTTTTCCCCTAACCACATGGGTCAGGCACTATCTAAGATTACACTAGCCAAATGGATTACTGAGTGTGTTTCATTGGTTTATTCTCAAAAAGGACTAGATCTGCCATGATCCCCTAGAGCTCACTCCACTAGGTCTATGGCTACTTCATCTGCTTTTTGGTCACGGACGTTCATTGATGATATTTGTGCTGCAGCCACTTTGACAAAGACTCATACTTCTGTTACACATTAGAAATAAGATATTGTCTGCAGAAGCAGAGCTTCTTTTGGTTCGACAGTGCTCCCGCATGTTTTTCCATGAGGATCTCCTGAGGGCTACGTAGCTGGGGACTCTGTACCATTGGTGAGGAAGAATGAAAAGGACAACATCAGTTTTATAAGTTATGTCTTCACCATAACTTGGCATCTTTGTAGTCCATTCTCATTCTCTCTCACCTTCCCTCCCATCCATTCCCCATCCTTCTCACTCCTAGAAGTATCTATTAGACTGTATTGGAACCATTCCGTTCCAAGTTTAAGCCCTGAATTTTCTTATGCCTATCTCTATTATAAAGTGGGAGATTAGGCAGCAAATAAAATCTGAGATGTTGGGGATAGAACAGAGCATTGTGGGTAAAGGGATGAGCTCAAGAGCTATATCCAAAGTCTTGCATATGCGTCCGAGTCTAATTTGAGGATCGGATCCAAACCCACTGGTGAGGAGGAATGAAAATGGATAATACAGATGCCAAGTCAAGGTGAGTATATAATTTATAATTTTTGAAAGGTATAAAAAAGAAATATGGACATGGGAAATAAACAGAGATCTGATATGGTGCAATATTTTATGCAAAGAAGAAAGCCAAATTAATCAATGCAAAAAAGCAGCCCCAAAGATATTCAAAGAGAAATTTCTGGCAAAGGTATCCAGATATGGAAAATTTCACAATACAAAAATAAGATCACAAAGAGGGACTGTAGAATAGAAGGCTAGTAAAGTAGATTTTGAAAAAATAGAAGCTGATGTTATGGAATACCCATGAAGTGAAGGATTTACTGTAGAAAGTCTAACACAGGTTATATCACAGCATGGTGGAACGAGTCCCCAAGTAAGGAGAAACATGAGGAGCAGGAGACATCTAAAGAAGAAATATGGACATGTGATAGAAAAAGAGATTTAATATGGTGCAATATTTATGCAAAGGAGAAAGCAAAATTAAACAGTACAAATAGAGCAGCACTGAAGACATTTGAAGAGAAATACAGGCAAAGGCATCCGGATATGGAAAAGTTCACTGTGTACAAAAACAGAGGAAAAGTAGAAAAGAGGATTAGTAATGGAGAAATTAAAGAACTAGAAACTGAGGTTATTGACTACCAGAAAGGTGAAGGATTTAGTGTAGAAAATCTAACTCTGATAACACCACAACAGGATAGAGGAATGGATCCCCAAATTAAGGAGAAACCAGTAGAGCGGGAAGCATCTGATCACTTGCCATATAAAGGTACTTTGGAGCCTTGCATAGGAAACCAGTACAAAAACTCAGTTTGAGTTGCACAGCAAGGGAAGGAATTAGGAAACGGTGGCAACTCTGACGCAGTTAATGTTGAGGTGTGATAGGCCAGGTAGCTCCCATATGAAAGAGCAATGGATGACACAGGATGAAACTGAAGAGAATGTGGCACAGAAAGATGCTCTGCAACTTTCTGCAGAATGCCTGCAGGAAATAGGGAACAAAGAATGTGCCCTCAGTTTAGAAGAAAACGATCTAAGCAAAGAGTTTCTTGATTTAATAGAGATGCCCCAAAACCAAAACAAATACAGGGCAGAAGGTCACAAGCAGCAACTGTTTTATGTGGTTAAATCATTTAAAACTAAAGTAAAAAATGACATATATATTAAGCACTTTCGTCCCTTATCAGAACTTTCTCAGAATATAAAACCAGTTAAGTTACAAAACCTTTATACACACATCCATGAACAATGACAACACTCCCATTGATGTTAAAAGAGGGAGTGTCTCCAACCATTCCTAGGCAAATTAGTATCATAATGCCATGTAGTGTTCAGAAGTCTTAAGTGCACTTTTTTGACACTGTGTAATCTTGCACGCCAGCTAAAAAAAACTGTAAACTTTTTCTGTTGAACAAATAATATTTTATATATATTAGTTTCTGTGAAAAATCATAGATAAATAATATTAGATAAAAAAATAAAAATCACATTAAAACGAGAAATGTGTAGTCCTTTAACCATGTAAAACTTAACTATGTTAAAATCGTATACATAAAAATCGTTCCAAAATACCTAGTGCCTAAAAATAACTCGACATTCAATGCATGCAATGCGATGGTACAAAATATTAAAGCCGATTGTAATGGGCAATAGGAGCATTCAGTTAAAGAGTATATAAAATGCATGTCAAACATAATTTCCTTGAAGGGGTTTGAATAGGAGAAAAAATGTGTGTTAAATATAAAGTTCACATAAATAGCTTTATTGTATAAAAGGGTACTTAAAATGCGAACCTGTAGCAAAAGGGCCAGAGGTATTATTGTACCATTCATCCCTACCTCTGTTTCATTACCTAGTCAATGCTTTAAATTTCAAAAGGGGTGCAATGGAACAAGGCTCTTTAGGTCTAGGCCAACCATGGGCATTCAAAGTGGGTTGCCAATATTTTTCCTTAGTTCCAATAACTGTATCCATGGACCACCCCTCATTCCCTCCTTTAGTCTTTCTATAACTGCAAACTTAAATGTGTGACTTTTCTTGTCCAAAACATGTCTTGCCAATGCATTATTGGGGTTCCTTTTGTTGATGTTATACTGATGTTCATAAATCCTTTCCTTCAACCTACACTCAGTTTTACCTATGTAAAAACATGGGCACTGTTGGCATAATGCCACATAGACCACCTTCCTAGAATTTTAGTTAAAATTTGATTTAATTTTGAATTCATTGCCTTTAATAAGAAACCTGTTACACATTAGAATGAATTTACATTGGAAACAGAACCCACATTTCTTCATACGGCAAACCTAATGCATGTTTTCTTTAGATGTGTGTTCCAAAATTTTCTTCAGGTTCCTATCTCTTCTAAATGCAAAACTGGGGTCGTGCCCTAACTTTTCTCTCAAAGTGGGATTTTCACAAATATTCGCCCATTTTTTTTTTTCAATAACCAATTTAACTGTTCTGTGGTCCATATTAAAGGTAGTTATGAAATTCTTGGAGTAATGAGGTCTGATCAAATCTCCAGTAACATCCCCTCCACTTCAGCCCCTAAATTTTGTATTACAAAATTTGTTGACCCTCCTAAGATAGGTTTATGCCATCCAGTATTTCTTTTTCTCATAACCTCTACCGTACGTTCCTCTAGCAGTCTGTCGGCTTAACTTCTCTTACTTGAACATACCCAGTAAAAGTTCACATTCATTGTGGAAGTCCTCATCCGTGGTGACCATTCTAGCAGCTCTAACCAATTGCCCTTTTACCACAGATTTCTTCTGATAGAAGGGGGTGGTAGCTTATCTGTGTTTTTTTCTTGTCCTTACTGACTATACATTTCTCATTTTAATTTGATTTTTATTTTTTTATCTAATATTTTTTCTAAGATTTTTCACAGAAACTAATATATAAAATATTATATGTTTGATACAAAAAGTTTACAGTTTTTTTAGCTCTTTTGCAAGATTGCACACTGTCAAAATGAAATGAACTTAAATCTTCTGAACACTTGATGGCATTGTGATACTACTTTACCTAGGAATGTTTGGAGACACTCCCTCTTGAGACATCAAAGGAAGTGTTGTCATTGCTCACGGATGTGTGTATAAAAAGTTTGTACCTTAACTATTTTTATATTCTGATGAAGTTCCGATAAGGGGCAAAAGCCCTTAATATATACGTAATTTTTCTGTTTTGGTTTTAAGTGGTTTTACCAAATAAAACAATTGCTGCTCGTGACTTTCTGCCTTAGATTTGCTTTGGTTTTGGAGGCTTTTGAATTTTGTACTTAACCAGTTTGTCTTGTTCTGCAGGGTTGCCATCTTTCAAATGCCCAAAGTGGGACATTTTTTGTAGAAACGTGCAATTTTGCAGGACAGACATACCCACGGGGAGTGCAAAGGACAGAACTTCACTGTTTTTGTCCAAATAAAAGCTTATTCTTGTAGCATATGAGTTGCTTATGCTATTTCATATAATATTTAGGTGTTTCAGATAGAAAATAACTGTTTTATGCAACTATTAAAGAAAACTTAGTAAATATTTTTTGCCTTAAAATTTCAGGACATTTGCCATTTTTTGATTTTTTTGTCAGGACAAAACTGCCCAAAGTGGGACTGTCCCTCGCAAAGAGGGACAGGTGGTAACCGTATTCTGCTATGGCAGAAGGAGGTAGTGAGTCTAATGGATCTCAGCTCCTTTTCAGTGACATAGCTGAGGGAACACCAACCAAGTAACTGAACAGGAAATGACTTTGATTATTGAAATGCTTTCACAGAAAATGGATTCATTAACAAGAACTGTGGATAACCTGATAGCAGCTAACAAAACACAGGCCCATTCAGCTGTTTTTGTTAGCAGCTAACAAAACACAGGCCCATTCAGCTGTTTTTTGTTAGCAGCTAACAAAACACAGGCTCATTCAGTTGTTTTTTCTCCCTTAGAACAGGGAGCAGGATGTCTTCAACCTAAAGCATTGCAAAACTGTACCCTTGTGACAACAGGGAGGGGCTCTCCTTCTCAAGAGAGTGCATTGGACACTATAACAGGGGCCCATGCCATGGATGGTTTTATTCATGCTGGAAACAGAGCAATTTCTTCACCTTCTGCTATACCTATGCTGAAGGACAGGTTACCAAACAACTTTGGCTTTCAAAGGAACAACCTGCATGGTGAGCATGAGATTTTATCTAATAACTTAAAGTTGTTTGACTACAAGTTACTGAAATATAAGAAAACACAACTTGAGAACAGTTATTTATTTGAATGCCTTAAAAATAAAATGGTCCCGAAGGGGCTTAGGTTATGGAAGTACCCTGTGGGTCCGGAACGTGGTTTCCCCCTTGCACACTGAACTTATTTAACTTTTTGATAGACATGGATGTGAATTCCTGGAAGTTTTGGTTAAACACAACAATAAGTTCATTGAAGTTCTTGAGAGGTAGCTGAACTGTCTTGACCGTAAAATAAAAGAAGACCTTGATTTCAACAGGTATAAATTTGAATACCAAAGGATTTTTCTAGTATTGACAACCAGTTGCATATTTTACGTGAAAAGAAAATTGGCAAACTATAAAAGGATAGGTTTTACTACAGTAATGGGACTGTTTACCCCCCTCCCCTGAGTGGTCAAGCTTGAGGGAAAACATTTTTTGAGAGTCATGCATTTGGAAACAGTAGTCGGGAGAATGGTTCAACTAACCAAAGGCAACAGAATGGTCAAACAATTAAAATAAGAATGTAAGAAGGAATAACAGTTATTGTAACATTAATAATGACAATATTCCAGTTAGGAGATCTGAAAGTATCAAAGAGAGACAACAATAAAACCAACAAAATCAAACAAACACAACCTCTGGCAACAAACAGGTTTCTCAGAAGGGCCCCAACGTCCAGAAATGGACATCTTCGAACCGGCTCACTAAGCTAGTGAACAACTGGGAGGGGTCAAGTTGGGGGGGCTGAACATTCATTCTGAACTTGATTTATTGCACTGTAATTTAAGAGAGGTTTCTGACCAAGAAAATTGTAAGTTTGGTTACTACACAGAATAATTTAAACCAAGATGCATTTAATAACAGTTCTGTCATTGTTAAAAATTCTTGTGATGATTTTTTTGTTTACAATTTCTCTGATTCTACAATTGATACAGGTAATGCTGACTTTCTTAGTAAGGGTGTAACCTTTGTACCTGTGAGGTGGGCGAACTTAGTAAACACTTTAATGGACTTGTAACTTTACCTAAGCAAACTGAATATTAAAATTATACTGAGGGAAACCAATAACAGGACTGAAAATTTTTACATACCTAGATCCTTTAACCCACCTCTATACCCTATTTTAGGGTTAAATGAGAAAGTCTGCAAACTTGATATAAGGAATGCTTTAATGGGGCAATGCAATGGTAAGAGTAATTTGAGTGAGGATGAGTTAAGCAACATAAGATTCCTTAAACAGCAAAAAGTTCATATCATGAAACCCGACAAGGGTGGAGGAATCATTGTAATGGATGTCACCAGTACAATGAAAGGATGGAAAGAAAATTAGATAGTGACACTTATCAAGGTGTTTCAAAAAATGAACTAAATTGTAGCTATCGCAACATCTCAAAGGCACTCGACAATTTGTTACTTGAAATGAGAATCGATGTGAATATTTTCAAATATTTACATATGCCCTCCCACACAATCCCCATGTTATTTGGTATCTCAAAGATACACAATAGTGTATCAGACCCCCCAATGCACCCTATAGTTGACAGACATAATTCCATCACATACCCCAGTGCAAAATTTATTGACAAAGAAACTAAAAGTGCATCTACACAGTGAAAAACACATTTGTAAATACTCATGGTCCTTTTTAGCCACCATAGAGGGAACACATTTTGAGGATGATAATGTATTTTTAACAATTGATGTAAGGGATTTATACAGTGTCATTCTCCAGGATGAGGGAATTAGTATGGTGGTTGGTTATTTACACAGAAAAGGGGTCTCACAGCATGATATCAATGTATATGAGGATCTGTTAGAGCTGGAGTTGAAAAACTATTTTTTTTTTGTTTTGTTTTTTAATGGTGATTTTTATCTTCAGAAAACTGGTGTAGCTATGGCTTCCCCTTGTGATGTAACGTTTGCTGATATAGTGATGGCCTAATGGGAGTACCAATACATTTTAGATCATCCAGTATACAAGGATAGACTTAAGATTTACACGTTACCTGGATGACATTTTTATTGTATGGGAGATGGGGTATAAGGGATTAAGGCATTTTTAGCATGCATCAACAATACTACTAACTTTTTGAAATTTACATACAAATTCAACAGTGATAAAATATCTTAAATGGATGTCCTCCTCAGTAAGGAGAGGAATAACCACATATTTATTGCTATGATTTTTAGAAAACCCACTTATTCAAACTCCTTTCTCCATTTTGACAGCTACCACCCCTTTCATCAGAAGAAATCTGTGGTGAAAGGGCAATTGATTGGAGCTGCTAGAATGGTCACCACTAATGAGGACTTCCACAATGAATGTGAACTTTTACTGGGTATGTTCCGTAAGAGAGGTTACCCTGATGGACTGCTAGAGGAACTTAAGTTGGAGGTTATGAGAAAAAGAAATATTGGATGGTATAAACCTCTCTTAGGAGGGTCAACAAATTGTATAATACAAAATATAGGTGCTGAAGTGGAGGGGGAATTAACTGGGGATTTGACCAGACCTCATTACTCCATGAATTTCATAACTACCTTTAATATGGACCACAGGACACTTCGAAGGATTATTGAAAAAACTGGGCAATTA
This sequence comes from Protopterus annectens, assembly GCF_019279795.1. Lineage (NCBI taxonomy): Eukaryota > Metazoa > Chordata > Ceratodontiformes > Protopteridae > Protopterus > Protopterus annectens. The sequence continues at coordinate 642,678,060 of NC_056743.1, forward strand.
TTTGTGTGCATGGGTACAGTTATTGGAAGTAAGAGAATTATACAGGCAACTGACTTTGAATGCCCATGGTTGGCCTGGACTTTACGAGTCTTTTTCTATTGCACCCCTTTTGAAATTTAAAGCATTGACTAGGTAATGAAACAGAGGTAGCAGCGAATGGTAGAATAATACCTCTGGCCCCTTCGCTACGGGTTTACACTTCAAGTACCCTTTTTGTACAATAAAGCTATTTATGTGATCTTTTTATTTAAAACACATTTTTCTTCCTATTCAAGCCCCTTCAATGAAATGATATTTGACATGCATTTTATATGCTCTTTAATTGAATGCCTTTATTGCCTGTTACAATTAGTTTTAATATTTTTTACCATCTCATTGCATGCATTGAATGTTGAGTTATTTTTGGGTACTAGGTTTTTTGGAGTGATTTTTATGTATACAATTTTAACATAGTTAAGTTTTACATGGTTAAGGGACTACACATTTCTCATTTTAATGTTATTTTTATTTTTTATATAAGAATTTTCACAGAAGCTAATATAAAAATATTATCTGTTCGATACATAAAGTTTACAGTTTTTTTAGCTGGTTTACAAGATTAAACACAGTCGAAATGAAATGCACTTAAGTCTTCTGAACACTAGATGGCAATGTAATACTACTTTGCCTAGGAATGGTTGGAGACACTCCCTCCTGAAACATCAAAGAAAGTGTTGTCATTGTTCATGGATATGTGTATAAAAGTTTTGTAACGTAATTGTTTTTATATTCTGATGAAGTTCCGATAAGGGACGAAAGCACTTAATATATATGTAATTTTTAAAAAATGTTTTAAATATTTTTTTGGAATTTTTTTGTTATGGTTTTAAGTATTTTTTACCAAATAAAACAGTTGTTGCTCGCAACCTTCTGCTTTGGATTAGTTTTGGTTTTGGAGCCTTTTGGATTTAATAGAGATGGACAGACATATTAACATCAGTGAAAGAAATAGACTACAGAAAGTCAATAAAACCCCTAAACAGTTAGAAGTTTGATAAAACGAACACAGTAATTAGGACTGTTCATAGAAATTCATGCGATATAACAGAAGTAAATAGGATATATTATTGTGCAGCTAAATTAATAACAGATAAAGTCTTACCACAAAAACACAGGGCAGTAAGGGAAAGAAAGGGGAGAAATCAAATGCCATAATGGAAGTATTAAATAAAGAAATTAAGCAATTATGACAAGAAGTGTCACTGTTAGAAGAGTATACAAGAGAGAACAGATCAACAAAAATACTCAGAAAGACAGACGTGATAAACGCAATGTGCAGCATCTGAACAGCTCAGGATCTATTGTGCACTGTCTCAAATAATAAACTAAAAATATCAGCACAGGCAGAAAAACTTAGAAGATATGCAGATAAATATAAAGGAAAAGTAAAAAAAAGCATTTTATTGATGACCCAAAAAAGTCTTGTAGAGAATTGGGAAACAAGGCAAAAGGAATTGAAACACCACCAAAAAAAGAAGAAATAGCTACATTTTGGAGACGTATCTGTGAAGATCCTATGGAATATAACAAAGATGCTGAATGGACAGAAGAAGTAAAAGACAGAATAAGAAGTTCAAATGTACAGGATATGAAATGGGATGAGACTGAAACAAAGTTAAGGAAAGCTCCTAATTGAAAAAACCCCAGGCCCAGATGCAGTACCTAACTGTGGGAGAACACTGAGGTTTTCTCAGTCCCTCAGAAAAAAATTAGTTGTTACAGAAGGATTTCCCATATCCTACACCAATTCCTCCTGTTCTGTCCCCTTTAGAGAATGTATTACTGCCAGCAATTTTCCTAATAGTCATCCAGCTGTCCCTAAAAAAGGCAGATAGAGTGTATAATGCTCCTCATTCTTTCAATTGTTTTTACACTGTTCACAAATCAGACCCTGCAGCTATAGCTCTAGTTGATCCCGTTGCTGCTAAACACCTAATCAATTCCAATCCTACTCTTTCTGATAAGGATGTGATAATTATTGATTGGTATGGAAAAAAGTGTATAACTTCTGAAACTTTGATTTTCAGAATTTTGTATCTTCAGGCTCATATGTTAAAGTTTGTTCTTATTAATTGTGGAAGTATAAAGAATATTTTATCTGCATTTTCTTCTTGTGAGGAAAAGTCTTCTTTAAATAGCTTAGTTTCTTCTGTTGCACAGTTCACTACTCATTGTTTACAGAGTGTGTGTATCACTCTGTTGATACTTGAAGTAGGGCTTTAGCCACTGGTGCTGTTTTTAGGAGGTTTGTATGGCTGCATTCTTAAGTGTGATGAAAGGGGCAAGCTAATCCATGGAATCTATAAGATTTTTTCAGCTCTCCTTTTCCAAATTTTCTAAGGGATTTTCTTTGTACTCATCCAGTTTTGGCAAAACAAAAAGGCAAAAAGAGTCTTATCACAATACATGTAAACAGATTTAAGAACAAATTACAAGCGGACCCAGTACCAAGGACAGTCTAGCAAATCTGAATGATTATTCAAGAGACCTTGTGACCCTCTCCCATCCTGGCCCATTTTTTTTCTTCCAGAAAATCTGGAGCACCATTTTTGTCTTTGGCAACAGATAGTTTCAGACAAATGGGTTCTGAAAATCATTCATAAAGATTATAGATGGCAGTGGGAGGAAATTCCTCATTTAAAGGGGGTCATTTCTCATCCTCCAGATCAGACTCTTTTGTTTCTACCTGTTCTTCATCACATGCTGTGCCAAAGAGTGATACAATCAGTTCCTCTTTCTCCATTGTGGAAGTTTTTTTCATGGATATTCCTAGTTCCAAAGAAAGAAAACATTTGGAGATGTTTCTGGACCTGTAATTCATAAACCTCTTTGTGATAGTGCCTAATTTCAAAATGATGTAACTTACTAGACTTAAAAGGTGCTCATCATCCCATTCCTATTCATCCATTTCTTAGGGTTTTGTATGTCTGGATCACATTATCAGTTCTCTGCTTACCCTTTGGACTATCTGCTGCACCATAAGTGTTCACAAAGTGTCTGTCTCCAGATCTAAAGTAGTTTACTTCATTTGCTCTTCAACCTGTGGGTCTTCGGATCCAACACGACAACATTTTCCAGCTATGGCTCCAAGCTCCTCCCCTTACCCATAATGCCTCCGTGTCTCCCTTCAGATCTCGTTTCCCACCTGAGAGGAAGCAGCATGATCTGAGCTCCAGAGGGTTAGGGTGTTTGTTTTCTATGGTAAATCGTAAAACTTTTTCCTTAACCTTTCTATCCTCTCTCCCCCCTTTCTATACCTTCTTGGGATTCTCCATAGTTAAAAAAAAAAAGTAGTAGGCTTTTCGATCTTCCTCCCCACTTTCCCGTCCACGTGTGTGTGTGTGTGTGTGTGTGTGTGTGTGTTTGGGCCAGCTAAGGCATGGCAGAAGCCCTGAAGCCAGGCTTCAAATGGTGCACAGAGTGTGGCCATAAGCTTTCTCTGGTGGATGGCCAGACTCTGTGTGTGGTTTGCTTGGGGGTGGCTCACCTCCAGTCCCTCTGTCCTATTTGTGCTGGTTTCAATCTCAGGGCGCTTTAGGACAGGCGGGACAAGCTGATTGTGAAGGGCCTGTTGCCCTCTTCTGCTGGGACTGAGGTCCCGTCCTCTTCTACTAAAGCAGCAGCTGCTGCTTTGGCTTTCCCTTCCATGGCCTCTGGGACTCACCCTCCCACCAAGAGGTCCAGGAAGGGATAAAGCCAAGAAGGACCGGCCTCAAGCGATTCCCCGCGACTTGTTGGAGGCTGGCCCTCCGGGAAGGTTAAACCTGTGTCCAGGCCAGTGACACCTCAGCTCAGGTCTCCCAGGTTTTCACCTGAGCCCGAGGTGTGGGTTAGCCTATCACCCCTAGGCTTTCCCCCACCTTCTTTCCTGACCTACTTCAGCAGGCATCCTCCGCTCCACTCAGAGCTTGTCCGGTGAGATGAACAAGATGACGTGGAGGTTTATCCGCACTGAAATCCAGATGGGGGTCTTGCCAGGGCCTCCTCCCACCGGAGCGGGTGCCTTCCAGTCATTTAAATCCATCACTCCTTCTCGGATCCGACCTGCGGTTTCGGAGTCATTGGATCCGAGGACAGTTGGAGTCGAGGGGTCGGCACAGATGATACCCTGTACCTTGATGCCAGCCAGTGGCTTGAGTGTGTTGGGTCTGACTGGATCGGATCTGAGCTCTTGGAGCCGTAACCTCTGGGTTTGGTCCGAGGGAGTGCTCTCTGCTCCGAGCTTGTCGGAGAGAAGCATTCCCCTCAGAGTCTCGGCTCCGGCTCACCAGCGGGGAGCAGCTTCTGTTAGGTCAGCCCAGGAGGTCCGTTCCCCCCTAAGCATTCAACGTGGTGGAGAGGGTTCTTGCAGGGTCGAGGCCTCTGACCATCTCATCTTTGGAGTCTATCCAGACCTCCCTGGCCTTGAGTGCGGTTCTGACCATCTTGCCCTCTCTGGGACAGCCCGTAGCCATAGTGTCCCAAGAAGTTCCGCTCTCGGTACAACCCACTTGCGAGACCTCCCCAGAAGACAGTCCCCCTGAGGAGCCCCTCCCAGCAAGCATACATGTAAAAGGAGGCCCTTGGACTCTCCACCAGAGTCCCTCACCGAGGCCATGAACCTGGATGAAGGGGAAGGTTCCCCAAGGTCACCCCCTCAAGGATGTCTCCTTTGGAGACATTATGGAGATCCTTCACCAAAGGGGAGGTGGTCCACCCCAAAACCAACCTCCAACGAGTCCGTGCTTCTGGAGGCATTCGGCTTGGGCCCATCTACCTCTTGGGTGTCCCCTCCAGCCAATCCACTTGTGGAGTTAATAACATCTAGGGCTTGGAAGGAGCCAGGCACCGTAGACCCAATACCAAAGTATCCGGACAAGGTTTTACATCCCCCGCAGTCAAGCTGCACTGGCACAAAGGGTCCCCTGTAGATGCTATGATGGTGGCAGCGGCCACCAAAAAGGAGCTTGCACAGGAGAGCTCCATGGTCCATCCCCCTGACCGAGAGCTGAGGATGTTTGATCATTTTGGGAAGCAAGATTATGCTTCAGCGACCTTCTCCGTGAGGCGCTGAACCATTTGGTGCACATATCTGTCTCCAGGAGATCTAGTCAGAGAAATCATGGAGTCCACCCCAGGGTTCATGTCAGCAGATGACAGGAAGAGTTTTGATGCGTGAATGGCCACCCTTAAAGCTGTAGTGAACACGCCCATGCATTTGCTCTCCCACACCACGGAGGGAGCCGCATGGGCGGTGGGGACAGGCGTTGCCATGACGCCTGGCTCCACTTATGTCAGTTCTCAGAGCACTTCAACATGTCTTTTACCAATGCCCCTTATGATGGTTCTTCTCTTTTCGGGAAGACAGTAAGAGAGACCTTGGTCCAGACTGAGAAGGATGGGAAGACACTTTTTGCCATCGGGATCCACTTCTCTCCACCTCAAAGGTCCTTTTCCAGGAAACAGTGAGGCCAGAAGAAGATGTGGTTCCGCACGTCTCAGGCATTTTCCCAGGATGCTCACGACTCACCATCCCCCAGAGGCAAAGGGGGATTTGACAGATGCAGCACTAGAGGCAGATGGGTTCCTAAGAACTTTGGGTCCAGAGAACCTTTCTAAGACAAACCCAGACAGCAGCCCTCAGGGGTTGCCCGACTGTTCATCTCTGGTGGCAGTTGTGGGCTGTTTGTCGCTACACCCACTAGCTTGGGAGTCCATCACAACAGATCAGTGGGTGTTGTGAATCATATCCAGAGGATATTTTGTTCTGTTCAAAAAACTGCTCCCATCCAACAAAGCCCCCCCCCAGATGTTCCACCCACGCAACGGGAGTAGGCAGCAGTGCAAATAGAATCACTGCTATGAAAACAAGTCATCCAACCAATCCTCCAAGACCAATCTGGATCTGGGGTTTACTTCAGGTTCTTTTTAGTGCCAAAAAAGATGGGGGACCTCAGACCAATTTTGAATCTGTCCCAATTGAACTTGTCTGTAACCAAGACAAAATTCTGGATGATCACGATTCACTCTATCCTGCCCTATCTGCAAGCCAGAGAGTGGATGTGCTCGCTCAATCTCCAGGATGCGTACTACCACATCAAGATGGACAGGCACTCCAGGAGGTTCCTTTGCATCCGGCTGGGAGCCAATCATTACCAGTTTCGAGCCCTTCCCTTTGGTCTCACCACAGCCCCCCGGGTGTTCACCAAAGTAATGGCGGCTTCAGGGCATTCAGGTCTTTCCTTACCTGGACGACTGGCTCTTTACTGCCCCTTCAGAGCAGCTACTTTGTCAAGCCAGGGACTCCTTTCGTCAGCTAGCCAACAAGTTGGGCATCACAATCAATATGAACAAGTCTGCCTTACTCCCGGTTCAGGTGTTGGACTTCATCAGGGCATGGCTGGACACGATACAAATGAGGGTGTTCCTCACATCAGACAGGTTACGCAATCTGAGGTTACACATCCTACGCATTCTTCAGACTCGGTCTCCATCAGCCGAAGCAGTGTTGAGGGCTTAGGTTCTATGGCAGCCATGACCGCTCTTCTTCCTATGGCACGTCTCCATATGTGAGTACTACAGTGGACACTGCTGGTTCAGTGGTCTTTAGTAGACCTCCCTTTGTCCACTGTTAGAAGAGTATACAAGAGAGAACAGATCAACAAAAATACTCAGAAAGACAGACGTGATAAACGCAATGTGCAGCATCTGAACAGCTCAGGATCTGTTGTGCACTGTCTCAAATAATAAACTAAAAATATCAGCACAGGCAGAAAAACTTAGAAGATATGCAGATAAATATAAAGGAAAAGTAGAAAAAAGCATTTTATTGATGACCCAAAAAAGTCTTGTAGAGAATTGGGAAACAAGGCAAAAGGAATTGAAACACCACCAAAAAAAGAAGAAATAGCTACATTTTGGAGACGTATCTGTGAAGATCCTATGGAATATAACAAAGATGCTGAATGGACAGAAGAAGTAAAAGACAGAATAAGAAGTTCAAATGTACAGGATATGAAATGGGATGAGACTGAAACAAAGTTAAGGAAAGCTCCTAATTGAAAAAACCCCAGGCCCAGATGCAGTACCTAACTTCTGGCTAAAAGTATTAACATCTTTGTATGAAGATTTAGCCATGAGTTAGAAATATGTATATGCACACCCAAAGTCACCGACCTGGTTAACAACTGGAAAAACAATACTACTTAAGAGCGAACCTACAAGCTATCCTAAAAACTATAGACCAATAACTTGCCTTCTGTCAATGTATAAACTGTACAGTGGAGTTCATGCCGACAGAGTTTATAGTCATTTAGAAGAATACTCAGTCATGGCAATAGAACAAAAGGGTAACAGAAGAAAGTCTTATGGAACAAAGGATCATTTGTTGTTAAATAAAATCATAATGCAGAACTGTAAAAAGGTGAAGAGTCTGACTATGGCATGGATAGACTACAAAGAAGTATTTGACAGTATCCCACATTCATGGACGAAAGAGTGCTTAAAATGTATATAAGATACACCCTACACTGATCGATTACATTACAGCGACCATGAAACAGTGGCAAACCACTTTACAGTTAGCTACAATAAAGGACAAATTATTATTCCAGGGAGAAAAATTCAAGTGGGGGATATTCCAGGGTGACTCGTTGTCACCACTGCTCTTTTGTCTTGCCTTTAACCCATTAAACTGTCTAACAGATTAGGACATGGCTATAATCTGGCTCATAGAAAACAACAAAGTGTGAAGATTTCTCATCTTTTTGTGGATGATTTAAAACTGTACAGTTTGTCAGATGAGGAAGTGAAAGAAGAACTGCAAGTGGTTAAAACTTTTTCAGATGATATTAAGAATGTCATTTGGCCTTAATAAATGTACAAAAGCAACCTTTAAAGCAGGAAAGCTGCAGCACCAAGAAAACATCAGCCTAGGACAGGAATATGATGTAAAAGAATTTGAAGATGAGGGAGTGTATAAATATTTGGGAATTGATGCATGATCAACAATAAAACATGAACAAATGCGAATAAAACTTAGTAAGGAACATTTTAGAAGACTAAAATGAATACTGAAAACAGTGTTGACATGTAGGAACAATGTCCAAGCTATAAACCAATTTGTTCTTCCTCTCCTAACTTACAGTTGTGGAATGATTAACTGGCCCCAAAAGGTATTGGATCAGTTGGACAGGAAAACAAGAGGGAAGCTTCATGTTTATCAAATGATTTATAAAAATCAATGTATACCAAGACTATATATTTCATGTTCTGAAGGAGGTAATGGGCCTCCTCGAAAGTGATTGCATGTATAGAGCTGCAATCCTAGGACTGCATACATATCTACTGACCTCACAAGGCCTCAAAATAGTGAAAGTGTTAAAACATGAGCAGAATAAGTCTAAGATGACTTCCCTACTTAGTTTAGCAGAAGCATATCAGTTTCAAGCTGGAATGAAACTCAAACCAGAAGCAGATAAAAATCAGGAAATACTGAATGCGTCAAAAAAACAAAAGAAAGACTATAACGTGAAGGATTAGATGAGAAGGCAAGAAATGTGGAAAATGCATAAATATAGTTGCAGTTATTAAAAGACTCTTGGAACAACCTCTTATTGATCAGGATTGGTTGCAGGAATGGTTTAGCAGAGGTGAGTTTAAACCAAAAGATGAAAGGTTAATATTGGTGGCCCAAGAGAATGGACTACGTACATGCTGGTTTACAAAGTCCATTTAACATGTGGGAGAAACAGACAAATATAGGTTTTTTTAAAACAAAACTGGCAATAGTCGCACATCTTGTTGCTGGGTGTGATACCCTGATGGCAGAAGGCCTGTATACTGAAAGGCATAATAATGTCTCCATTATCCAGCAAAGAAACTCCAGCTCTATTCAGTAGCATACCGCCTACTCAGAGGTGATCTGTGCCTGACTTACAAGGCCATGTCCAATCAGGAATTGATGGACATGCTCCACCTCAAAAAATCCAAATCCATCAGAACCACGAGAGCTAAAGATTTAAACCTCAGCACAAATATGAATAGGACATGCTGGAGGGACAGATTCATAACTCAGAGGCTTCCCATACTCTGGAACAGAATCCCAGTCCATGTTAGGCAGAGCCCTCACTGACTCTCTTCAAGAGAAATCTTGACGAGTGGATGGGAGATCGTAGGTTTTCCCCGGGGGTCATCTCTGTGTCACTACTAGACAGAGGCACAGTAAACTAATTCTATTATGTAAGGGGGTCTTCACTGTGTCACTACTAGACAGAGGCACAGTATTCTAAATCTATTCTGTACACTTTTGTACCATTACATGGGGTGGCGAAAGCCACATCACTATGGCTAGGCTTATAAATGCCCCAGGGCAGATAACCTAGTACTAAACTATGAAACTATGTGACAAGACTGTTGCATTGGAAATTGTGCAAACATTACAATATTGAAGTAGTTGAGAAGCATTGGAAACATGAGCCACAAAGTATTATAGACAGTGATGATGTTGATATCACATGGGATATCCATTACCAACAGTTCAAAAAATAGATACAAGAAAGCCAGATATAGTAGTCCATGAAAAGAAGAGAAAAGTAGCATTTATCATTTAAATTGTTACATCCAGTGATTACAGTGTGTTATTTACAGAGAGACACAAAGTCATAAAATGCCAGTATTTGCAAAAATGAGGGCAGTGTGGAAGAAATATACCCAGACAGTGCTAATAGTAGTAGAAACAATGGGTCTCATAAAAAAGAATTTACACTTGTTTTTAGATATGCTACGGATACACGTAACTCCATATGAATTGCAGAATGAGTCAATTCTGGGCACATTGCTGGTCCTGAGAAGAGTACTTTTAGCTAACATCAAAGATCAAAACAATACTAAATTCACAAACTTTAATCATACTTTGACTTAGGAATGAGGTTCATTCCTTTCATGATTTTTGAAATTTAAAAGACATGGTGAAATTAAACCAAGGAAATAATTTACACTTGGGATCATGGACATGTGTGCATGTATGTTAAACAAAGACAGAATAGTTCTTTTTCATGCAGCTACTCTTTCTGTCTTTCCTTTCTATGGTTGGTCCCTTTTGACGCTTGTTTTTCTGTTTGAGGTTTTAGTCTCTCTCTGTTCTCAGTCTCTTTGCATCTTAAACTGTTTTTTCAGCTGCTTTGAGGCATTTCAGCTCCAGTTCCAGCCCTTGGCTTTTTAGTTCAATTTGCAGTCTGAGATCATATATAGATGAAATTAATTGCTTTGCTGAATGCTGTGTATACACACACTATTTCCAAGTTCAGTGGACTGAATCTTAGTTGTACACAGTTTGACAGCCCTCCATCCGTGGTTATGCCAACATATTGGACTCCTTTCATTTTGTTTTCTTCTTTAGATTGCTGTGACATTGATATTTTTCATACAGTCCATGACTCATTTTTACTTGCTTCGTAGCTACTATGTCTGAAAAATAAAATAATTGTTGTGCAATATATACATATATTTATTTCCCTTTTGGCTGCAAGGGTACCTGCACCGTTTTATGAAAAACCTGCTTTGCAGGCCATACAAGTCAAGTTCGCGATATCCCAGCCCTGCCCCAAATTAAAATATCATGTTCAAGGGTGCAGACTTTAAATTTGCACTTCTGTAATCAATTAAAATGTGACTAATGGTCTTATAATCCCACTCGATGCCACCAAGGATGTCAGTAACTCAGGAATGTTCTCATGATCTGCATTTATCAAGAAATAACATGGTAGGCGATTGGCCATAAGAGTGTATGATAAGACAAATGTCCAGTGCTTCCTTGGATTATTATTTACACCTTCTGTACCCACATAAGCTTTACACTGTACATGTGCAGAACAGAGTTGCAATCATTGGATTCCCCAGACTTTCATCCACTTCAGTATGAGTGTAGTGCCTTTTGGTGCAGCCTTACTAATAATAACTGAAACTTGGATGAAACTATTTTGCTTTCACAGAGACATATGCACTATGTTTTACACATGGAGAATGTGGGCTTTTACTCCTTTTTTTGTCTTTAAAATAACACACTGCCACCACCCAGATGAATTGAGCACACCAAAAGCACAGTTGCTGCTTACTATTAAAGTAAACCACCACCATACTGTTATTGGAAGTTGTCAGTCTTCATTTTATCCTTGACCAATGGGTTTGGTTCCAAGCATCGGAACAGTCTCGGACATTTCCACAGCTCGCTCTACCAATGGGTTTGGTTCCAAGCATCGGAACAGTCTCAGACATTTCCACAGCTCGCTCTGGCCAAAAACTCTCGAGCTTCAACCCTACCCATAATGCATCTCTCCCAATTACCTCAGATCTCATTTGCTGCTTTCCTGGACAGACGTGTTAGTCTTTGCTCTCAAGCTAAGTCAATTTATTTACTGTTCCTTACTTGTTTTTCCACTAAGTCTAGTCTAGCTTACTTCTTCTGTTTTTTCCCCTACCCTTTTACTTGTGTAAATCATTATTACCATTGTGGGTATTTTTCTCCCTCCTTCCGTACACTTTGTGTACTTGTTTTCTACCATTGTTGGTAGATTTCTTCCCCTTACGTACACTTCGGTGTACTCCTGCCCCCTTTCTATATACCCCTTAAAAAGAAAAAAAAATTATCTTGTTTTTAGTTTGCCTGTGAATCTTTACGAGTGGTTGTAATTGCTCCAACCCTTTGTCGTGTGTGTGTGGTGAGAGCATTTTTTTTCTTATTAGTGTGGCTGACAAACCTAAGGGCCCCTAAGAAATGTCAACAATGTGGCCACAAAATTTCTTCTTCAGACACACACGCTTTGTGTGTCTGCTCCTTGGGACCACATCACCTGCAGGAAGATTGAAGTATTTTTCATTCAGTCACCGAGCCTTAGAGAGAAAAAATAAGCTGATATTAAAAGGTTTAATTCCTACTGCCTTCGATAAGAAAAAAGTTGTTTGTTTGTCTTTCGGCTTTTCCCAGTTAGGGGTCGCCACAGCGGAACTCCGGTCTGCTAATGATTGGCAGGAGATTTTCACGAACGCTGAGGTGCCAGCTCGACGTGAAACCTTCAAGTTAGGCATGCCAATTTACGCATGTCTTTCGAATGCCACCCAACCATGGGGAGGACATGCAGACTCCACACAGAAGGCACTCCCTGCACTACAGCCAAGAATCGAACAGGAGAACCTCTTGCTGTGAGGCAACAACGCTACCACTGCACCACTGCCGCTGTTTTTTTGCATTCGTGGTGATTGTTAAAAAAGTGAAATTGTTAGTGTCAAAAAATTTCTTGGCACTGACAAATATTGATATTGTGGTATCTGCACCGACACCTTCCATTGCATCTAAACCTTTGACACAGGGCTTCTGCGCAGATTCAGACTGATGGCTTGGTTCCACAGATCCAGGCTCCGAGCACTATTTTTGGTGCCAACTGGTTTGACCCCTAGTATTGCTACTTGGCAAACACCTAGGTGTCAGTATTCCCCATCTATTGGTCCCTTTGCTGGGGAGTTACAGGAGGACTTTTTAATAGACCCAAGTCTCCTTGTGTGTCCTCTATCTGTTTCACCAAAAGTCTCACAGAGACTGATGTGGAGAGACTGGTGGAGAACATTTTATGGGTGAGAGGAATTTCAGGCTTTCCCTCAGCTCTGATCCTTTCAGCTGCCAAACATCCCTTCACCCCATTGATTACTCCTCCTCTAACCCTCTCTGAGGCCTTGGAGATTTCAGCTTCAAGTTGTCCAGCAATCCACTGCATCAGTTCCTGCAGTCATTGTTACTTCGGCACCAATTCAAGCTCTCTGTCAGATCTGGAGACCTCCCAGGGCCATAGCTGCCTTGTTGGCCCCGAGGGGCAGGAGCCATCTGATTTTTCGGAGCTATCCCTGCACCTTGGGGCTTTGGCTAGGGTTAGCTCGGTGCAGGCTTTTGTCTCAGGGGCTGTCTTGTCAGAGAGTGGTGTGACCGTGGTTCCAAGGCAGTCTATCTCGGTTCTAGGCTGCCTTTCCTCTTTGGGGGGGGTCAGCCTTTGAGGCCATGGAGAGGGCCTTGGCTGTCACAGCCACTCAACTGACCTCTTCTTCCTTGATGCCTGTCACTTCCTCTAGTCCAGTTCTCCAGCCAGCTCCTCCACTGGGACAGCAAGTGCTAAAACCTCAGGAAACTCAGATTCGGATTCTATCTTCTTCAGAAACCTCTCAAGACCATCCCACTGAGGAGGTCCCTCTGAAAGAAGCAGGAATCTGTCATGGAAAATACTGATTTTGATTATGAAGAAGGGTCCCCCAGATCACCTCCTGATGATGTCTCCTTTGGAGACATCCTGAAAAATTTTGAAACAGGAGGTGATTAGAAGTTCCAAAACCCTGCCCCTGAAGAATCAATATGCCTGCAGGCTTTTCGCACTCACCCGTCTACCTCTTGGGTGACTCTGCCTGCTTATGAACGTATCCAGTTGATTGCTCAGTGGGCGTGGAATGCACTCGACTTCATTGAGCCTATTCCCAGGAGGCCAGATAAAATTTTATCCCCTCCAGAAGATAAACAATTTTGGGCAAAGCTAATAGCAGTGGATGCCATGGTCATAGTGGCACCCACGAAAAGGAACTAGCTGAGGAAAATTCCTTTATCCATCCGCCCAACAGAGAGTCACGGACGATGGATAGGTTTTGGCAGATTTATGCATCATTAAACTTTGCATTACAGTCTGAAGTTTTTGGCACTTTTCACCAGGCTTCAAAGTGATCTGATCAAGGAGCTCTTGGATACCCTGGCAAAAGCCATCTTTGATGAGTTACAGGACAAAGTTGCCGGTCCATTAGCTACCATGGAGTTTGTCTGAAATTCAACCATGAGGCTCATTGCACATGCAGCCAAAGGGACAACCAGAGCAATGGGTTCAAGCATAGCCATAAGGAGTCATGCTTGGATGTGACTTTGCCGAGCCATTTAAGTCTTCATTTGTCAATGCACCGTTTGACAGATTGTGCTTATTTGGATCAGAAGGTTAGAGAAACATTATCCAGGTGTGAAAAAAGATAGAAAGACCTTTCTGCTATGGGCATATGTTTTTTCACTCCTCAAAGACATTCTTCCAGGAATCAGAGAGTGGGTGGAAAAATGTGGTTCAACAAATCCAGAAGGCCTTTTCAAGACACATGTGGTGAAAGTTCCCCTAGGGGCAGAGGGGGACCTTTAATGGAAGATGCTGCCCACACAGCAGAGGTGGCCTGCAAAACCAGGGTTTCAGAGATTCCTTTTCAGGAAACCCTATCAGCATTCCTGAATAGAGACCAATTCTGTGGAGGCAGTCAGTGGATGCTTATGCCTGCATCTAAACACCTGGCTAGAAATCACATCAGATACCGCGGTGGGGAGGATTATATACAGAGTTTATGTCATACCCTTTTCTCTTCTCCCTCCTTTTACCAGAATAATTCTCAATGTTCCACCCAGTCCCAGGGAACCAGGAGTCCTAGAGAGCCAAAGACTGGTAGAAAAAAGAGTCATCCAAGAAGTCTCACCAGACCAGTTAGAGTACAGAACTTACTCAAGATTCTTTTTAGTGCCAAAAAAGACAGGGGACTGGAGACCAATTATGGATCTCAGCTTACTGAACAAATCCATTCAACAAACAAAATTCTGAATGGTCATGGTACAATCCATTCTCCCTTTCTGGAGAAGAATAACTGTATGTGCTCAATAGACCATCAGGATGCATATTGCCACATAAAAATTGACAAATGCACCAAGGGTTTCCTCCGCCTCAGGCTGGGAGCCAGTCACTATCAGTTCAGAGTACTGCCCTTTGGTCTCACCACAACCCCCAGGGTGTTCACCAAATGCATGGCAGTAGTAGCAGCTCACTTGGGACTGCAAGGATTTGGGGTGTTTCCATATTTGGAGGACTGGCTCCTTACTACTCCAAACAGACATCTGTTGATTACAGTGAGAGATTTCATCCTACAGACTTATTCCAATCTAGGAATTACAGTGAATTATGAAAAATCTCAGCTGACTCCAACAAAAAGCTTAGAGTTCATAGGAGCAAAACTAAATACAAGAATGTTCATAGCCTCCCTTCCACCAGTGAGATTACAAAAAATTAGGGAACAAGTTAGAAAGATACAACACAAGAAAGTACCAGCCTGTCTTGTTTTACAAGCCCTAGGTTGTATGGTGGCAACAATAACTCTGGTTCCCTTGGCAAGTTTTCATATGCAAATTCCTCAATGGCTAATTGCAGCTCAGTTGTCAATACTCCACCACCCTATGTCAGATCAGACTTTAATTACCAGGCTTTGCAGAAAAGATCTAGCTTGGTGGATGCACTGGGATGACATTCTTCTATGTCACTCCTTTGTCCCACAACAGCTCAAAGCTATAGTAACCACAGATGCCTCACAGATGGGTTGGGGAGCATTATCTGGGCAGGACTGTCCAAAGTACTTGGTCTTCCATCAAGGCCAGTTTGCATATCAGTGTCCTAGAAATGAGAGCAGTGCTTTTAGCATTGCAAGTCTTTCAAACTGTTCTCCCTCTAGGGACTGTTGATATCCAAACAGACAAACATGTATGTAGTTTGGTATATCAGCAAAGAAGGGGGAACCAAATCTTACCCTCTGTGTCAAGAAGCACTCAGAGTGTGGCAGTGGGTGATTTCTTCCAACCGATTTCTGATAGCAACGCATATTCTGGGGACATTCAATGTGATAGCAGACAAACTGAGCAGATCTACTCTTCTACCTCACTCATGGTTCCCTCAATCCGAGAGTGGTGGAAATTATTTTCCATGAATGAGGCCAGCCTTGCTGCAACCTCTTCACCTTGCCCCTGAACAACAAGTGCAGCAACTACTTCGCCCTAATCCCCCTACCGGGGGAGTCGCATAGGGATACTTTTCTACACAATTGGCCCCCAGACTTTTCTATGCATTTCCTCTGTTTCCCTTAATTCCGAAGTTCCTTCAGAAAGCCCTAAGGTTAAAGAACAGAATACTCCTAATTGCCACTTATTGGCCACGACAAATATGGTTCCCCTTTCTGTGGCCTTACCTGATAAAAAAGCACCTTGGAGCCTGGATCCAACTCCACACCTCCTCTTTCATCCAGAGAACTTGATTCACACAAACCTTCAGAACCTCAGACTGACAGCATGGTTCCTCCATTTCTGTTAATTGCCAGGCAAGTTAACCTTCCCTCTCTGGTATGTAGAATTTTACTACCCTCTCATAAGCCATCCACCTGTAAACTCTATATGAGTAAATGGAAGATTTATCTTTTGGTCCCATGAAAGGAATATTGACTCCCCTTTCAGCAGCCATTGAAAAGATTTTAAAATTCTTATCCTCTCTTTTGGATGCAGGAGCCTCTCCTTCTACTATTAAAATTCAGCTGGCAGCAGTTTTGAACTTTCATGATGGTTTGAGGGATAATTCCCTAGCTTCTCATAAGTTATGAAAAGCATTTTTGAAAGGAACTCTTTTGTTGAAACCCCCTTTTAAGGATCCTATTCCTCCCTGGGATCTCACTCTAGTATTACAATCCACTGTTCAGCCTCCCTTTCAACCTTCTGCCAAATGTGACCTTAAATACATATCTTGGAAAACCTTAATCCTTGTAGCAATAACTTTTGCCAGGAGGATTTCAGAATTACAAGCTTTATCTTGCAAGCCTCCATATTTGATTTTTCATAAAGAAAGGTTTGCCTTAAGGACAAATCCCTCCTTTCGTCCTAAGTTAGTATTAGACACTAATAGTAATTAGACTATTAATCTTTCAGTAGTCTTTCTCAATTTTTCTAATAAAGGAGAATACACCCTTCATTTGTTGGACGCTCACAGACAGTTATGTTTTTACCTGCACAGAACAAAAGATTTTCGAAAATCAGACCAATTGTTTGTATTTTTTTCAAGTACCAAAATTGGCAAACCAGTCAGCAAAGTAACCTCAGCCAGATGACTAAAAGACTGTATAGCCTTTATTTATGACAAAAAGAATATTGATTTGCCTAAAACCGTAAAGGCTCAGTCTAAAAGATCTATGGCTAGATCAGCAGTTTTTCAATCTCGAGCTTCTATGGATGACATTTGTGCAGCAGCTGCTTGGGCTTCCCTTCATACCTTTATTACCAATTTCAAATTGGACCTGGTCTCCAGATGAAGAGCATCCTTTGATTCATTTGTGCTCAGGAATGTCCTTCCTTGAGTCCGCTCAAGATCCTAGGTAGCTCGGGACTCTGTCCCACTGGTTAAGGATAAAATGAAGACTGACAAATTCAGATAAAGAAGTTGTGTACTCACCATAATGTTCCATCTGAGTTATCCATCTTTATTTATCCCTGACTTTCCTCCTTCCTTCCACGGCCTTGCTAAAGTCCTTTAGTGGAACGGATAGAGCACATGCCTCCATGTTTGGCTACTTTTATATAGCAGATATGGTTTTCACCAGGCCTCTTGTCTTTATGTCTGTTTAGCTCTAATCTGCAAACTTGATCTGAGGTAACTAGGAGAGAAGAGATGCATTATGAGTAGGGTTCAAGCTCGAGAGTTTTTGGCCTGCATGAACCATGGAAATGGCCATAAAAATGGCCAAGATGGTTCCGATGCTAGAAACTGAAGCCAGTGGTCAAGGATAAATGAAGATGGACAACTCAGATGGAATGTTATGGTGAGTACATAACGTCTTTATTCATTTGCTGTAGTAGCAGCCAGATGTTTTTTAGTTAGTTCACAGAATATCAATAAAAATCTTTGAAACGTAAAACACTAAGCACAGCAGAGTGAGGAAGGGAAGATTTCCAGAGTTATGTTAAAGCCAGTTCAGGTGTTTTGCTGTATTTTGTCTGTCTGTTTTCATTGATATTTTAGGAGATGACCAAAAATGTTTAAGATTTACCTATAGAAACAGTTAATGTTAAGTTGTCAATCTCGCCTTCATTCTTGCTTGATGGGTTCGGAGCCGATCCTCGGCTCTGACTCGGCACTTTGCTAAGCTCGAGAGTCACTTTTACCAGCTCGAGGCAGCCCCATATCCCATGATGCAAGGCGGTAAGTACCCAGATCTGCTGATGAGGTCCTCCTTTTACCAGCTCCTGGTAAGTGTTTAAATTTAAACTGCTTTTAGCCCCTTTTCACTTTAAAACTAATTTTTCTTAGAAATCTTTCATTTTTAGTTAGTTGTAAGCCCCTTTTTGACTAAATTTATCCTTCCTCCTTAATTTTTTTAGTCAGGCCTTCCTTCCCTCCCATCCCCCCCCCCTGTCAGGGTGTGTGTGTGAGGTTTTTACTGCTTATACTTTAATTTTAATTGTTTGTTTGGGACTGTGTGTGTACTGTTTTTGTATCCACTATGTCCAAAGAGCAGAGGGTCTCAGGCTTTAAGAAGTGTGACTCGTGCTGTCAGAAGATGTCTCTGACAGACGGTCACACTTCTTGTTTATACTGCCTGGGACCTCTCCACCTGCAGGACTCCTGTGCAATATGTCATTTTTTTAGCCAGAGAGTCCTGCAGGAAAGGAGAAACAAACTCATTTTAAGGGGACTCCTTAAACCGAGGGCTCCCGGCAAATCGACCGGGAAAGCCTTCCAAGTCTAAGGCCCAGGCTTCTGTTCCAAAGGCCTTGGCTCCGACTTTGTCGGAGTCGAGATCGGCTGGAGCCGATCCGACCTTTAAATCTTCGCACCGATGGCTATCGGTGCCGATACTCTATGGTCACTTTGGTGTCGGTTCTGAGTACTGGCTCCGACCACCATGTGGGTGTCGGCGCCGAATGCCTGCATCGGCTCCGCTGGAGCTGATGCATCTAGATCTTCTCGGAGCCGAAGTTATCGGCCCGACTGGATCAGTGGGTTTGTCGGCTCCAATGGTTCCTTCGAGGAAGAGGTCCAGGTCCCCTCTTGGAACCGATTCTGTCGGCGCCTCACCTCTTCTTTGAACGGAGCCATCAGAGCCGATCATCTAGGTCGCCCAGGTTATCTGACCATGATTTAGAGAGGGTGGTAAGCAGATTATTAAAATCACAGGCACTGGCCCAGATGCTTCATAGTCCATCTCAACAGACGACTATTAGTCCACACCCCTTCAAGTTCCTCCTTCGACTCTACAACAGAGTTTGGAGCTGGAGTCTACGGAATAGTTACGGCTATGGCTGAGAGGCAGATACCCCCTCCTTCTGCACCTTCAGCATCTACTCTTATCTCCTCCTCGAGACCTTCCTTGGAGGGATTCAGTGGTCGGGCTTCCTGGTCTCCTCCGAGGGTGAGTGGCATCGGACCCTAGTCCGACCCGCTCTTCCCCTTGGAGCTTGTGAGCTCGGCTCCGACATCTGCCTCGGAGCCTTCCCTTCGGTGGGCCCGGGAGTCCCAGTTTCTTCGAACGGGTTCTCTCGGATCTCCCTGGGAGGGGTGATGAAGAGTGTGCTGGCCATTGGGCTCAGTCAGCAGTCTATTCCCTTAGCTCCTCCCTCTACAGTGCCTGTCAATATCTCTTCCATCTCTTGCTCCCGGACCTAGAGATCCACCGCCTCAGGTTTCCCACTGGGAAGAACCCTCTTCCGAGGATTCTCCTGACCAGTCAGGAGATCCTCCGCAAGAGGACTTGTAAGAGGAAACACCTGGACTCCCTGAGTCTACCACTTCAGATACCGACTTAGATGAGTCGGAGGGATCCCCAAGATCCCCTCTGAGGATGTCTCCTTTTCAGACATCCTAGAACTCCTAAAACAGAGGGAAACTGGCCTCCATAAATCCCTCCGAGGATGAGTCGGTATACCCAGAGGCGTTTGGATCTCGACCCTCCACCTCTTGGGTGTCTCCACCTTCGACCCCTTATGGAGGTTATTGCTCGAAGGCTTGGGCTGCTCCTGATTCTGTAGAGCCAGTTCCCACGAGGCCTTCTAAATTTATTTCAGCCCCTTCCGAACAGTAATTCCTTACATAAGGTGTCCCGGTTGGTGTCATGGTGGTGGCGGCCGCCACTAAGAAGGAACTTGCAGATCCTTCCGTACCAGTCCACCCTCCTAATAAGGATTCTAGGACCATGGATAGGTATGGTAAGCGGATGTTCTCCTCAGCGACCTTTGCTATGCGTTCGCTGAACTATTTATGTCACTTCACCAGACTCCAAAGGGACATCCTTAAAGAACTAGGTGAAGTAGTGCAGAATCCTACGGCTGCAGGGGCTCAAGAAAAGATTGCTTCTCAGCTAGGAATCCTTAATTCTATAGCTAACTCCTCCATGCGACTGATCTTGTATGCAGCAGATGGAGCGAGTAGAGCCGCGGGTACAGGAGTGACTCTTAGACGTCAATCCTGGATGCGGCTCTGTAATTTTGCAGATCCCTTTAAGGCGTCCTTCATGAATTCTCCCTTTGATGGGTCAGCATTGTTTGGCCCTCAAGTGAGGGATACATTGACCAGGTGTGAGCAGGACGGCAAGACTCTTTCTGCCGTAGGGGTCCGTTTTTATACCCCCTCTAGACCTTACCCCAAAGGTCAGAAGGGCGGAAAATGTGGTTCCGTGAATCCCAGGGAGTCACGCCAGACGACGTGGTCAGTTTACCCCTAGAGGCAGAGCGGGTAATAATAACAGACGCCCCCCTAGACGCAGAGGCCGTCCACAAAACCAGGGGCGCAGAGAGTCTCTCTCTGCCAAGCCCTTCCAGCATCCCTGAGATGTTGCCCGGCTGTCCATCCTTGGAGGCAGTCGGGGGAAGACTATCGCTGTACCCAGAAGCCTGGCATTCCCTCTCTCAAGACAGATGGGTACAGTCGATCATATCCGAGGGTTACAAGATTCCTTTCGAGGAAAGTCCTTTCACTCACAAAAATTCCCTTCCAGATGTGCCACCCGGTCTAAGGGAAATTGCAAAGTTAGAAGTATCAAAGCTTTTACAAAAAAGAGCCATTAAGCCAGTTACAACAGACCATTCAGAGCCCGGAATCTACTCAAGATTCTTTTTGGTCCCCAAAAAGACTGGAGACTGGAGACCAATATTAGATCTCAGCAGACTCAACAAGTCTGTGAGAAAGACAAGATTTCGAATGGTCACACTTCAATCAATTTTGCCCTTCCTAGACAAGGACAACTGGATGTGCTCAATAGACCTTCAGGACGCGTACTATCACATAAAAATTCACAGACGCTCCAGAAGGTTTCTCCGCTTTTGGCTGGGGTCCAGTCATTTTCAATTCAGACCCCTGCCCTTTGCTCTCACTACAGCCCCCAGAGTGTTCACCAAATGTATGGCAGTGGTCACGGCTCACCTGAGACGTCACAGATTCCAGGTGTTTCCGTATCTCGACGACTGGCTCCTTTCAGCCACCACCAGGCATCAACTTCTCCAAGCCAGGGATTACACCCTAAATCTCTGCACTCAATTAGGAATTTCGATCAACTATGAAAAATCCTCCTTATTGCCCTGCCAGTCTATTACTTTCATAGGCGCAAACTTAAACACTGTTTGGATGTCAGCAACCCTCACAGACCAAAGAATCTCAGATATCCAAAGTCACGTGCGGATCATCCTTGCCAGCAAAAAGGTGCAAGCCAGAATGGTTCTGAAGGTGTTGGGCCTCATGGCTGCGGCCATTACCCTTCTTCCACTGGCCCACTTCTATATGCGTCTTCTTCAATGGATGTTGTTCACCCAGTGGTCTTACCAACAACTTTCCATGCGTCACCAAATCCTGGTGACACAAATTTGCAAGAATCATCTATCATGGTGGATTTCTTCTCCCCAGATTCATCAAGGCAGACCCTTTGTATCCCCGGCCCCGGTAGCCACAGTCACTACGGACGCCTCCCAGATCGGGTGGGGGGGTCATTATCAGGGCAGGATGGTTCATGGGACGTGGCAACCGTTCGAATACCACCTGCACATAAATGTCCTAGAGATGAGAGCAGTGCTTTTGACGTTGCAAGCCTCAACGACTTTCTTCCCTTGGGAACAATTGCAGTTCACACAGACAACATGTCTGTAGTATGGTATATCAACAAACAGGGCGGAACCAAGTCCTTCCCCTTGTGTCGAGAAGCTCTCAGACTTTGGCAATGGGCGATCTCCTCTCATCGGTTTCTGGTAGCAATGCATATCCCTGGGAAAACCAACATTCTAGCGGACAGATTGAGCAGAGCTATTCTCATGCCTCACGAGTGGTCTCTCAAACAATCTATAGTGGAGGAGATTTTTCTAGAATGGGGCCGCCCATGTTACGATCTTTTGGCTACTCCCCAAAACAGCAAATGCCCAGACTTCTTTTCTCTCTTCTCACTGCCAGGCCATCCCCCCAGAGACGCTCTAACCCAGGATTGGCCCCAGGGACTTCTTTATGCCTTTCCTCCCTTTCCGTTGATTCCACAAGTACTCCAGAAAGCCACCATTTTGAGAGCCAAAATGATTCTCATTGCTCCCTATTGGCCTCGACAGATTTGGTTCCCGTTCCTCCATCGTCACCTATTGGTGCAGCCGTGGCATCTGGACCCAGTGCCAGACCTTCTGATTCACCAATCGGGTCAGCTGCATCGGTCTATCCTTCACTCATCCTCACAGCTTGGTTGCTCCACTTCCTTCCTTAGCCAGGCTTCCTATGATCTCTAATCGTGTTAGGGATATCATAGTGGCTTCCTTAAATCCTCTACTAGAAGGATTTATACCAGCAAGCAAACGCTTCTTGTTGGGCAAGAGCTAAAATATAGATCCCTTTACTGCCCCTGTTCATGCAGTTTTGGATTTCTTAGCGAAATCTTTCACTCGGGCTCTTCATCTTCCACGGTCAAAGTTCAGTTGGCTGCTATCTCGAACTTTCATGTCGGGTTTGCAGATCACAACATTATATCCCACAGGCTTTGTAGAGCCTTTCTAAAAGGAATTTTTCTCCTTAAACCTCCAGTCAGGAGTCCTCCTCCTCAATGGGACCTAAATCTAGTGCTGACATCCTTAATTCTTCCTCCCTTCGAGCCAGCTGTTTCATGTTCTTTCATGGAAAACACTCTTCCTTGTTGCTATTACCTCGGCAAGGAGTGTCAGAACTTCATGCTCTCTCTGTTCGTCCCCCTTATTTGGTCTTCCACAAAGACAGGGTATCCTTGAGAACTAATCCAACCTTTTTGCCTAAGGTGGCCTCGAAAAATAATTTGAGCCAATCTATTGACCTCCCTGTATTTTTCCCTAATTACTCAAACAGATCGGAACAAAAATTACATTATCTTGATGTTCACCGTCAACTCAGATATTATTTGGACAGAACAAAACAATTCAGGAAATCCGATCAGCTCTTTCTTTCTTATGCTGAAAATAAGAAAGGTCTTCCTGTCTCCAAAGTGACCTTATCTAGATGGCTTTCTTCCACCATCTCCGAAATCTATCAGCT
Organism: Protopterus annectens; assembly: GCF_019279795.1. Classification (NCBI taxonomy): domain Eukaryota; kingdom Metazoa; phylum Chordata; order Ceratodontiformes; family Protopteridae; genus Protopterus; species Protopterus annectens. Next base: position 642,701,456 of record NC_056743.1, read on the forward strand.
CAGGGGAAAACAGCTGTGCTCAAAACCATTCAACCAGAAGCTTAGCCACTTCCAGAACTTTTCAGGCTAGGGTTCCATTAGACACTGTTTGTGCAGCAGCCACTTGGGCCACTGCTCATACTTGTGTTTCTCATTACAAATTGGATTTGGCCTCCAGGATAGAGCCAGTTTTGGCTCTACAGTTCTCAAGAGTCTGTTCCAGTGAGCCACCCAGGATAGAGGTGCTAGGACGCGGTCCCATCAAGCAAGAATGAAGGCGGATTGACAACTTAACATTGAGAAGTTATGTACCTACCATAACGCTCCATGTTAGTTGTCTTCTCGCCTTCTTTCTTGCAACCCTCCCTCCTGCCCCTGGCCTGGACAGACCTTTTTCTCCCTATATGGAAGATTGCTTCTTAAGACCAGCTAGTTGTCTGGTCTTCCTTATAGCCCATCCTTTAGGCTTTTTGCCTTTCTTTCCTTCTGGGAAGTTTTTTGTGCTAGGTGTTATTGCCTATAGGTACCAAACGAGATCTGGGTACTTACCACCTTGCATCATGGGATATGGGGCTGTCTCGAGCTGGTAAAAGTGACTCAGGATCGGCTCCGAACCCATCAAGCAAGAAAGAAGACGAGAGAAGACAACTAACATGGAACATTATGGTAGGTACATAACTTCTTATTCATACTATACATATGCTAAATATGGCAGAAATAACTACTCTTTAAAATGCAGAAGGCTAACAATTAATAGTTCAATAATACTGTGCCAGTATTCTTATGTACTGATAAAAAAATCACTAATCCCAAGCAGTTAAAGAATTTAAACTGTGCAATATGCATATACACACACGCACAAAGATATATATGTTTTATATATATATATATATATATATATATATATAGTGTAAAAGGGTCACACAGACAAACCATCCAGTAAAATGCAAGAAAAATCCAGCCAAGCTAGAGATTTCATTGTGTAATTCCTTAAACCTCATGTCATGGAGGCTGATGTGATATATGCAAATACTTTTGAGGACATAAAGTGTTTGAGCTACATAGCCATAACTTCTGAATGCCTATGACTTTGTTTTACCTTTTAAGTCTTCATGGTTACATTCAGGCCAATAAAGCCAAGCATCAGTGGGCCTCTATTACAGGAAGTTTAAGGTATCTCACAGTGAAAACTCTAGCTTGGCTGGGTTTTTCTTGTAGTTTATATATAAGGAAAACCCGACACAAGTCCAAAGAATTGATATGGCTCTTACATTTAAATGCCAAGGAACATCCTGGCCTCAAAGTCTACTGTAGCATTTCCAGTGTTTTAACAGCAAAGCTGCAGTTTCTCACAGTTTTGTTTTAGTTTAATATTTTGAAACTCATATATTCTTTAGGAAACATTTATACATTTAGTTTTACTTCCCTTATTGAAATATAACTTTGTGTTTGTGGCATTGTATTTGAAGTTCACTTAGGATCATGTGACACTGTCAGATGATTTTTTTATCATGTGATTTATGAGTATAAAATGGCTTTTTAGTCAGTACTAATTAAGGTTCTAATGAAGTCTTATTCCTCAAAACACCAGCGTGTAATCTATGTGAATAAATTAGTCTGTGAACACTTTTGGCTTCAATGTTTTTGGATTATTGGTTTGAAGTTACTCTACAGTTTGTATCATGTTTGTTTTTGTCTTACAAAGTTATCTATTATATTTTAACACTTTCTTTCTATCACAAGTAATGTACTCATACCTTATTGGCCTCCAATGCAAGTCTATGTCACTCATTTTCCTTCTGCATAACTCTGAATAAGTCTCTTAACCAGGCATTGCTCTTGCTTTGCTTATGAAAAAGAGGCACTTGTGTCCATTGCACCTGTCTGGTTAATAAATGTATAAGATGAAAAAATAAATAAATAAAATACTTACTATTCCACCCCAGTTAAAGCTGTCAATCCTCAGAGACATTTAACAAATACTGCCTTGTAAATGCTTAGAGACAAATATAATTTATTTTTATTTTATTTTATTTGACAGTTGTTTACCGGGATAGTCCGACTGGATTGAAATAACCCATTTTCAGTGGAGGCCTGGTAAATCTATCCAGTTTTTCATGCAGAAAAAAAGCATAGTTATGAATAGCCAATATACACTTTTTTAATTTGCTTTAGTATTTATTTAATGTCTCTTGTAGCTTATTGGATCTGGACAATGTGCTGTCACTAAAATGTACTGCATCTTGAGAAGAGTTTCAGAATAATGAGAACTGCAAATCAACAATTCACATAATCTGAATTTTGACAATAATTTAACAGCCAGCTATCAGGATACTATTCTTCATTTTGATGTTACGGGTGGAGGACTTGGTATCTCAGTGGACTGAATCATTTTATCTATAATGTTAACTTTTAATTTTAATGTTTATTTAAGAACAGTCATGCATCAACTTATGCAAATTGAACAAAACGATGATTTTAAGATGTTTTTGAAAATATGCTCTTTTTATGAGTGAATGTTCATTTTATAAAACATGCTTCCGATTTTGAAAGACTTGCTGTCAGTGTAAATGAGCAGCTATTTTGGAATCTGGTCCTTGTAGTAACTGTCTCTGTTTATAGATAGACCTTGCATCGAAGTAAGTCACTTACACTGAGAGTAGGTCTTTCGGAATCAGGGCTGACTTACATTGAGAGAAAGTATTTTGGAATCTGGCCCATAATAATGATTAACTACAAATAATAAGGTGGTAGAGAAATTCTCTGCAAGAAACTGTAGACTTAATTTTGCAGTCACAGGACTTCAGTATTTTGGAAGAGTTGGGTATTACACAGAACTCCAGAAGTATTATGCCGTTATAGTAATCTTTGATTTTGCAGGTTGCTGCCTCCGAAAAAAAAAAAACAGTAATTGAATACTTGACATTTTTTGCTATTAGTTACATTTAATTTCTTGAATAATGTTAAGATATTTGAATATATTATTAGTGAGTGCACATAAAGTTAAAATCAGAGCAGTCCCTTTAATATTTTGTATTTCATTTTCCAGCTACTACATTCAGAAAAATTAAGATTGAGCAAGGGGGACTTCTCTATATTTATATACTTCTTGATGCTTCAGAAAGTGTTGGTAAAGACGAATTTAAGAAAGAAAAAGCCACTGCTGCTGCTTTGATTGAAAAGGTACTACTGTATTTCTTTGCAGTCACAGTTCTATCTTAATTTTCGCAGCACAAAGTACAAATAACTGAATAAATCAGATGTTCATACAGCAGCAAAATATGACCAACATACTAGTATATGTGATGTAACCACAGTACGTGAAACTGAGTTATACTAATCCCTATTACATCATCAAAGAAAATGAACTTCAAAAAATATATATGATAATTCTGAGATAGCTGTATCTAGGAGTAGAGAGAATTTTCCAAGATACTACATCCTTTGACTCAAGAATACATTTCCCTTTGTTTACACCTGTAGTTCTACCTTTCTAAAGGTCACAGTTACAGTCCTAATGAATTCAACAGGCATCTGAATAGAGCACATGATGGCAGACATAGATACATGAATTTTTGTAAAGCATTATGAAGAAAAACCTTTTGAGAGTTATCTGTGGTGTAGTACTTGGGAATTTATTGAATTTCATCCTTCAGGAATTCTAATCTCCATACTTCCTCTTTAATGACATTTGAATGTAAACTATATTATTGAATGAATTCTGAAAAAAGCATTAAAAAATGCTTGTTTTCCCGCCTTTCTAAGGTAGTATAGTCCAGTTTTCAGGTTAGTGCTGAATTCAGGGCTGTGTTACAAGTTTCTGTGTTTGCTCATACCTTACTTGGATAGAAGGAAGTTTTTCTGTTCACTGTGAGAGGGAGCTTTGAGCAGCCTATCTGTCCCTGCAGGAGTGGTTTCAGCCCAGAAAATAGTAGTTTATTGGCCATTTTGGGCTAATTTCTCTCTCTTTCATTTCCCTGCTATAAAACCCGCATTTGCGAGCGAGGTTTTTGCGCTAGTATACAGCTTAGCAAGCTCCTGTCTGGTGCCCTGCAGAGTTTTACAGCAGCAGAGAGACAGAAGGGAGACATTGGGGTGATTAAGTATTATTTTTCTGCATTTTCTTGCTGCCTTTAGCTAATTCCGCATAAAACACAGATTTTCTAGAGTTTCTGTGATTTGAAAAGCTTGTTTCAGCTACATATTGTACTTATTTTACTGTCTGCACTTTAGCAAAGTCATTTTTGTGTTTAAATTACCTGTTTAACTGTTGTAGGCTACACACTCACGTGTGATAGCCATTTCTGTGCATTTAAAGTGTTTTTTGATTGTATCTTCTTTATTTTCTAAAAAAAAAAAAAAAAACAAAAAAAAACAAAACAAAAAAATACTTGTTTTCCCACCTTTCTAAGCTAGTATAGTCCAGTTTTCAGGTTAGTACTGAATTACAAGTTTCTGTGTTTGCCCATACCTTACTTGGATAGAAGGAAGTTTCTCTGTTCACTGTGAGAGAGATAGCTTTGAGCAGCCTATATGTCCCTGGAGGAGTGGTTTCAGCCCAGAAATTAGTAGTTTATTAGCCATTTTAGGCTAATTTCTCTCTCTTTCATTTCCCTGCTATAAAACCCGCATTTGCACGGTTTTGCTCGCCGGGCAGTGCCAGTTAGCTAGGTTATAACTATTCCCGGCTCTACAAAGTCTGCTCTTCAATTTTTCCCTTGGAACTAGACCAACTTTCAACTTAAGCACTCAAACCATTCACTTCTCATCCCGGCACTTGCTCAAAACTCATAGCAAGCACTAATAAACCTTAGCACTAGACCCCACTATACTGTAGAGAAGGACAAGGCTTTCTTTTCAACCTTACCAGCCAATCAGTAAAACAGTTCACTGTACCTATCCAGGCACGTTCAGAGGGCAGTTTCAGGTGTACTCTCTGGTCCAACTGGTGAATCTGGGCATTTTGAGGCAATGTTATAATTGCCTCATGTACACAGACAACCCTCTCCTCCTTCCACCAAACACTAATACATGTGAGAGATGCAATTATACAACCAAACTGGAGGCTAAGCTCTCTCAACCCAAGACTGGACCAGGCAGTCAAGAGGAGAAGGGAATTACTTGCATCACACCACCAGTCTCACATAGACCTATGAAAACAGCACCAGCAAAAAACACACATAAATACACAAAAACATACCCGGAGGCTTTAAATAAAAATCTGCAAAAGCAACAGAGACCTTCCAAGCAGACATCCAAGCAACCTCCACCCCCAACACAAACCATAAAACACATACTTCACAAAACCAGTGTGCCAAGCAATCACAGTCCTTAAGGCAAAATAACATACCCAACACACTAGTAATAGGTGACTCTATAGTCAGGCACACTGATGTCCCACTCACTAGGCTGAACAAGAAGAAGGTTACTGTTAGCTGCCCGTCGGGTGCCAGGATCCACCACATAACACAAGCACTCAGGTCACTCCAGAACAAGTACAAATATGACTCTGTTATTGTCCATGTTGGTGTGAATGACCTGAGCCATACCTCCTTGGACTACATGAAAAGAGACATGGAGGAGCTCTCTGATCATGTAGCCCAGGCCGGTATGACCCTGACCCCGAGTAGCATCCTGCCCTCACCAAGAATGATACCATGGTATAGATATCAATTTCAACAATTGGCTAAGCTTCTGGTGTCATTCAAAGGGGATCCAGTGTCTGTCAGCCTGGGATGACATGCTCCACAAGCCACGCTACTTTGCTAGAGACGGCTTGCACCTGTCACCCTTAGGCTTTCGAATACTGGCCAAGGCTCTTGCCACCCCCATAATGTCTTTTTTAGGCACGGCTCAAAAGACAAACCCACTGCCGTAAATAGCACAAGTAACAAAAAACTGAGGGTACTGCTACTCAATGCCAGAAGTCTAAACCTCAAAATGCACGCACTCGAGGCACTCCTCAGTATGGAGAAAATCGATATATGTGCAGTAACAGAAACCTAGTTTAAGGCTCCAGAGAGCACCCCAGCACTACCAGACTACAACTCCTACCATACATTTCGGCCACAAAACCCGGACTGAAATATAAAAGGCGAGGGAGTATCCATATTCATCAAGGATACCCACACCTCCAGGTTAGTGGCACAGCACGATGCTTCAGAGATCCTCCATGTGCAACTAACAATGGGCAAAACTGCTATTCAAATTATAGCTTGCTACAGATCACCCACCATGTCAGAGGACCCCCACTCCGCATTCCTGGAAAGACTGGGAAACATAAAGATCCTACCAAACACCCTGATATTTGGTGATTTCAATTACCCAGACATTAACTGGGAGAACTACTCAAGTACAAACTCCCTTGCCCAACATTTCCTAGAATTTATAAACTCCAACACCCTGGATCAACTGGTCAACACTCCCACCAGAGGTGACAACATATTAGACCTGGTCATCACCAACATGGGCGACCGGTGTTCCACACCAGAGGTCAACCCCTTGCTGGTTAGATCTGACCATAAACTAATCACTCTGGATATCCACATTCCGCCACCACCCCCGGTCAAAGAAACCATCGTGAAAAACTTTTCAAAAGCAAACTTCATGTTACTTAAGACTGAGATGGGAAGTTTCAAAGCCCCCATGCTAAAGGATAACATTGTCCAAGCTGCAAAATCCTTTACTAATGCACTCTACGGGCACCTACAAGAATGCATGGATCGTGCTATCCCAAACAAAACCAAGATTTACTCCTCCAAGGAAAGGAAACCAGTCTGGTGGACCCCTGCCATAAACAAGCTATATTATAGAAGGAGGAAACTAGTACAGAAAAGAGTAAAATCCCAAGAAGGGAAGACATCCCTGATCAGTATCAGCAAGAAACTACTTTCCCTCATAAAATCATCTAAGGCTAGCTTTGAAAGAAAAATTGCCATGGACTCCAAAGATAACCACAAGGCATTCTTTAGCTATGTCAAGAATCTAAGGGGCAATTCTCAGATCTGCTCGGAGGTAGTGCAGAATGGCACAAAATAGACTGAACCGACTGATATAGCCAACATCCTGGCAGACAGGTTCAGTGCAAACTTCACCCCCCCTCACCCCCAAAAGGGCCCATAACTATACCAGAAGAATGTAGTGCCCCTGAAATCACAGACACTTAGGTTAAAACAGCCCTCTCCAAAGCCAAAAACACAGCATCAATGGGACTGGATGGTGTCCCAGGCTGCATCCTACAAAAGCTCAAACATGAATGAACCCCTCACCTAAACACACTGTTTAAACTCAGCCTCTCCACAGGCTACATGCCCACAGAGTGGCGCACAGCAACAGTTTTTCCACTTCACAAAGGTGGAGCCACAACAGACTCCGAGACTATCGCCCTATAAGCCTGACTAGCTTGGTCTGGAAAGCTATGGAGCGCATCATCATGGATCTCATTAACAGAGACATTGGGAACCTCCAAACACTGGACCCTACCCAATTCAGCTTTGTTAAGGGCAGATCATGTCTCCTAAACCTGGTGGACTTCTTTGAGACTGTTACCAAGGCTATAGACGAGGGAAAGGTGGTCCACACAGCCTATCTAAACCTCACAAAGGCCTTCAACACCATTCCCCACTCAGGTATTATAGACAAGCTCACCAGCCTGAACATAAACCCCTACGTCACAAGATGAGTTGCCAACTGGCTCCACGACCAGAACCCACATGGTAGAGTTTGTAGGGAGCTAGGTCTGCAGCTACAAACTTAGTAAGTGGCGGTCCCTCCCCAGGGACCCTCCCTAGGACCCCTCCTGTTCACTCAGCTTCTCAGAGGTACAGGCAAGCACAGGAGGACTATGGCTGACAAAGTTCTGATGACTGCAAACTATGGGGCTATAAGCTCTCCAGCCATCCCAAACAACCTCCAAAAAGGGTCTCACTGAGACAGACAGATACCTGGTGGCCTCAAAACCAAACGCTGCCAAAAGTGCCAAAAAATCAAAGTAAATAAAACAAAACAACAAAATACAGCAAATACACAGTAGTCTAAAGGCGGAAGGAAGATAAATAGCGGGGGACCCAAGTAGATGACCCAAGTAGATAGTAACCTCTCCTTTGATAATCACATTGCCAAAGTGGTTAGAACATCCTTCTATTTGGCCCACCTAATCAGCATCCAGATTGAAAGAGGTAATTGGGCCCCTCTATGCATCACTCATCAGACCCATCATAAAGTACAATGCCCCATTTGGGATGTACCTTACAAGACACCTGCAACAACTGGAAAGACCACAGAAGTACCTCACCAAGAGGATCACTGGCCTCAAGCAGATGCCCTATGCAGCTCGACTGAAGAAACTCCAGCTGTACTCGGTTGCATACCACCTACTCAGAGGTGATCTTTGCCTGACATACAAGACCATGTCCAACCCAGAATTGGTGGAAATGCTCCAACTAAAGAAAATCATATCCCCCTCGAGCCATACGCTCCAGGGATCTAAACCTCACCACAACAATAAATAGGACGTGCTGGAGGGATAGATTCCTGTCCCAGAGACTTCCCATGCTCTGGAACACGATTCCGGTCTACATTAGGCAGAGCTCCTCGCTAACCCTCTTCAAGAGAAACCTTGACGAGTGGATGGGAAGCATAAAGTTTACCCCAGGGATCACTTCAATGGCTCTGCTGGACAGAGGCACAGGGAACTAATCTAAGGGGGCGGCGAAAGCCAACACATTCCGGCTAGGCGTATAAATGCCTTCGGGCAGATAGCCTAGTACCTACCTATGAATGCTAAATTATATTAATTAACAGCAATAAATCACATATACCTGTATCTCTCTCTCTCTCTCTCTCTCTCTATATATATATATATATATATATATAATTGATATATATATATATATATATATATATATCTATATATATATATATATATATATATATATATATATATATATATATATATATATATATATATATATATATATATATATAATTTATATATATATATATATATATATATATATATATATATATATATATATATATATATATATATATATATATATAAAAACAATAAACTTTCATTGTCAGAAAATTGCAATGTTTTTGCTTTTTTAGTGATCTCAAGTGTAAGCCATTCAATCTGATATTGTCATTTTCATTCATTCAGTGAATGAGTCTCAGATCTGACTTCAGATCCGACTTGGCTGCTTTTCTCTAGATTCTTGGATCTGACTCTTGAGCTCCTCCCTTTACCCACAATGCCCCAAACTACTGCATTACCTCATATCTCATTTGCTGCTCTAATGATTCAGTCGAGATTGCCTTCTCTCAAGCTCAGGGAAATTATTTCTTTCACTTTTGTGAGTAATAACTTTAAAATTTAAGTTTTCTTTACCTCTCTATAACTTTACAATAACTCTTCCTCTCTTTACCTGCTTATTGTCAATCTTTTTATAATTTCTTTACCCGTTGTTTGGGTATTCATGTTACCATTGTTGGTATAGTCTTCGCTCCCCTTTATTTTACTCATTAAAGTATTCTGTTTACCATTGTTGGTAAAGTTTCCTTTTTCTCTCATATATATAAGTTTTCTATTTTTTATAGTTTATTGATATGGCTGAAAAATCTACTGGTTTTAAGAAGTGCAGTTCCTATGGGCATGAGATACCCAGTTCTGATGCCTACAAGGGAGTGCATTTATTGTTTAAGCCCCACTCATCTAGACTGTCCCTGTGTGATTTGTGCTGGGTTGAATTCCAAAGCCATTAGTTACAGGCGCAGTAAATTGGTAACCAAGGGCCTTCTTCCTGCTTCACTGCCTTCTTCTTCAACTTCTGATTCAGGGGCTCAAATCCCCTCAAAAAAGTCTAAGTCTATGGAGCCCAGGGAGCATAGGAAGTGCTCTCCTGCTTGGACTTCCAAAACCAGTCCGATGTAGGAGCCACCAGCAAAACTCCCAAAGGACATGGATCCAACACCTTTGGATCTGACTCCTTCAGTCAATAATTCTCCTCAACTCTGAAGTCCTTGTTTCTCTCTGGAGTCAATTTCTCCAAGGCTCAGATCTCTCTTTTTACAGGAGACTCCAAGAAATCTGTCTCAACCACCTATCAAATCTTCTTCCATCAGGTCCTCCCAAAGTCTTTCTGAAGCAGATGTGGGCAGGATGATGAGGAAATTTCTCAGAGCACAGATCCAGATGGGGTTTAACCAACTCCATCTCCCATCGGATCTGTGAGGCATAAGCCTTCTTCACATACTATCATCTTCCCTTCTCCAATCCAACATACTGTTTCAGAGCCCTCTGATCTGATATCTCCAAGAGTTGAAGCATGGGAACTGAAGATGCCTTTTTCTTCTTTGACTGTCTCCCTGACCCATTTTGCACATCCCTGCCAGTGCAGGACAAGTCTCTGAGCTGAAACTTTGACATCAGATCCAGGGGGAGGACCTCAATGCCGAGACTTTCAGAGCCATTGCTTCCCCTTGGAGCCTCAGCACTAGACAGCTCGGGTCTGATATCTCCTTGGAGAGGAGGACTGGAGAGGACTTAGACTTAACTGATATGATGGTTTTGGCTGTGGTGAGATTGGCTATGATTTCTCCCGGTCACTCTGCCTTCAAGGTGGTGGAGAGAGCTTTCTCCCATCCAAGAGCTGTTTTGACTCTTACTTCCTTGGCACCCATCCCTGTTCCCCTTCAGATCTGGTCTCTGAGCCTTTTCGTCCTACTCCACAGGGAAAGTCTGCGTAAAAGGTTCCAGGCAGTTCCAGTTATGGAACTCCCAATCCTTCTGATACCTCTAAAGAGCATCCCACTGAAGAGGTTCCCCAGACGAGATTGTGCAAAAGAAGGCAGTTACATTCCCCTAAGGAATCTTTGACTGAAGACACCAATTTTGATGAAGGGGAAGGGTCCCCAAGGTCACCGCCAGAAAACATCTCCTTCAGAGGCATTCTAAAAATTCTTCACCAAAAGGTGGTTGATCCTCCGAAACCTCTTCCCAGGAAGAATCAGTGTTCCTAGAAGCCTTTGTGGCTGGCCTCTCTGTGTCTTGGGTTACCCCCCCCCCCCAGGTGATAAGCTTATAGATCCTGCCTCTCGCCAGGCTTGGAAGGAGCTGCATACCATAGAACCTATTCCTCGGCATCCAGACCAAATCCTTGTTGCACTAAAAGATAGGCAGTTTTGGGGTAAATGAATCCTTGTAGATGCCATAGTTGTTGCAGCAGCCATTAAAAAGGAGCTGGCTGAACAGAGCCCCTATGTCCATCCCCCTAATAGAGAATCTAGGGTGTTGGACAGATATGGTAAGTGCGTCTACACTTCAGTGACTTTTACCTTATGATTGCTTAACTATTTGGCACACTTTACTAGATTACAGAGGGACTTATTAAGGAACTCTCTAAGTCTACCCCTGGGTCCATGTCGGCAGAGGAAGAGAAGGCTTATTCCTTGCAACTGGCCACCTTACAATCTATATCAAATGCATCCATGAGGCTAATCTGTCATGCAGCTGAAGGTTCATCACGGGTTACAGGTTCAGGCATAGCCATTAGGAGACATGCCTGGATGCAATTGCGTGATTTTATAGAGCCCTTTAAATCTTCATTCAACAGTGCTCCCTTTGATGGGTCTTCCCTGTTTGGGCCTACTATTAAAGATGCACTTTACTGCAGTGAGCAAGATGGAAAGACATTGTCTGCCTTGGGAATCTAATTTTCCTACCCCACAGAGACCTTTTCCTAGGAATCAACACACTGGTAAGAAGATGTGGTTTGAGAAGACTCTAGGACCTTTCAAGACTCTCATGAGGACTTTTCTTCCAGAGGCAGAGGGCAAATAACAATGGAAGATGCTGTCCACATGGGAGAGGAGGTATGCAAAGCCAAGGGTACTGATATTCCTTCTTGGATAAATCCTTTCAGTCCTCCTGAAAGGTTGCCTGGCTGTTCTTCTCTAGAGGCAGTTGGGGCATTTATCTTTGCACCCAGATGTCTGGACAGCCATCACAAGAGGTGCAAAAGATTATATCCAGAGGATATTTCATTCCCTTTTTATAAATTCCCCCATGAAAAAGAAATCACCTCCCCGATGTTTCACCCAGTCAGCGGGAGTTAACAGCTCTAGAGGTTCAAAAGCTGCTAAACAGTTGAGTCATCCAAGATGTCCCACCAGACCAAAGAGGATACAGAATTTGCTCAATGTTCTTTTTAGTGCTAAAGAAAACAGGGGACCTGAGGCCAATTCTGGATCTCATTTATTTATTTACTTACTTTTGTTTACCAGGATAGTTTGACTGGGTGTTACCCCATTTTCAGCAGAGGCCTGGGGAGAAAAACTCCAGAACATGAGAAAATGGTTGTACAAAATTTGTACAAAAAAAAAAGGAATGAGATGAACATGTGTTATAGGAAGATAGATTACACCCTTCAAGATAATTTACTACAAGGATTAATGGATGTAGATATGTACAATTACTTGAAAGTCCCCAAACCTATAGTTCCAGAAATATTTGGAATCCCAAAGATACACAAGCAGATCGATAACCCTCCTTTGAGACCTATAGTTACATCCCAGGGTTCAAAAACACAACCTCTGGCGATATTGGTAGACAACAAATTGAAACAATTTAACAAAGACTACCCTCATATTTTAATTGATTCCTGGGATTTTCTGAAGAAATTTAATGACATCCCATATCAGGATAGATATTTGTTCATAACCATTGATGTAAAAGATCTGTTTTCAGTTATACCTCATGATGTAGGACTTACATGGTTTGAACATATGTTGGTGGATTTCAGGTTTTTGAACAACAATGACTTCAGATTAGTTCTAGAAAGTATGGAGTTAGTATTAAAAAATAATTTAATTTACTTTCAAGGGGACATATACCATCAAAAGGACGGTGTAGCAATGGGGTCGGCCTGTGCACCCATATATGCTAACATAATAATGTTGTTCTGGGAATTGAATTTCGTGTTTAAATCAAACTACAAAGATTATATTGTCAACTATTTCAGATTTCTGGACGACATATTTATTATATGGGATGGCACGACCCAACAGGTAAAAGAATTTATTCAGTACATAAATAATACTACACCGTTCCTTAGGTTTACTTTTGAATTAACATTAGACCAAGTGAACTATTTGGATGTTACTATTAGTAAGAATAAAATTGATAAGAAATACAAATCCAGAATATATAGGAAAACTTGTTTTTCCAATTCGTATGTCCACTACGAGAGTGACCACCCCTTATTTTTGAAGAAAAATGTGGTAAAGGGGCAAATGATAAGAGCTTCTAGAATGACCAGTGATAGGGGTGAGTTTTTGGAAGAAATGAAGATAATTTATAAATTATTTAGTGAAAGAGGGTACCCTGACGGTCTCATAAAGAGGGTTAAAAAAGATGTTATGAAACAAAGAAATATTAGATATAAGCAATCTAATAGTTTACATGTAAGACGGGCTGGTGGTGTTGGTTGTTTGCTGCTAATTCAAGCTAAACTAAGAAACGGATTACCGGTGTTGGTTGATGGTTCAATTGTGGACTATTTCTTGTTTTAACTGTTTTACTATTCTACAATAAATTTATTTGCAATACTATCGGTGGAGGAAATATTCTTTGACTTCGGAGGAAATCCCTTTATTGTGCGGGAAAGCGGACTGTTTCTGTTTGTGAAAAGAGATGGTTTTCCCTGGGGCAGAGGAGGTAACTCTAACAGAAGACTCTGCCCTCATGGTAGAGGTGGCCTGCAGAACCTGAGTTTGAAGGATAAATTCTTGGATAAACCCTATCAGTGTTCTTGAAAGGTTGCTTGGCTGCTGTACTCTGGAGGTGGTTGAGGGTCACTTATCTTTCCACCCAGAAGCCTGATCAAGCATCACAAGAGATAGTTGTGTCAGAGAAATATATACAGAGTTTACTCCATACCGTTTCCTAACTCCCTCCTCTAAAAATTAAAAAGATCCCCGATGTTCCATCCAATCAGAAAAAAGCAGGAGCCCTGGAAATAGGAAAGCTGCTAGAAAACAGAGTGTTCCAAAAAGATCCCCCAGATCAGTTAGTATTTGGAACCTACTCAAGATTCTTTTTAGTGCCAAAAAAAAACATCCTGGACCTCAGCATACTAAACTAGTAAGTGAAATATTCAAATTTCTGGATGGTCATGACTCAGTCCATTTTGCCCCTGCTGTGAAAGGAATATTGGATGTGCTCAATAGATCTTCAGGATGCATGCTATCACATCAAAATGAATAGATGCTCCAGAAGATATGTGCACTTCTGGCTGGGTACAGTCATTACCAGTTCAGAGCACTGCCTTTTGGACTCACCACAGTCCCATGGGTGTTCATCAAATGCATGGCAGTGATAGCAGCTCACCTGAGACTGTTGGGATTCAAGGTGTTTCCTATCTAGAAGACTGACTCCTGACTGCTCTGACCAGGCATCTACTTATAAATGCAAGGGGCTACTTGCTCCAGTTATGTCACCATATGGGCATTACAGTCAACTACAAGAAGTCACAGCTCATACCTAAAAAGAATCTGGAGTTCATAGATGCTCGTGTAGACACAGTCAATCAGATAGCATCACTTCCTCCAACAAGAGTACAAGCTGTCAGATTCCAGGTTATGAAAGTGATCTTGCATTCTTCTCTTCCAACACAACTAGTCTTGCAAGCCTTAGGGTCTACAGCAGCAGCAGTTATTCTAGTTCCTTTAGCCAGATTTCATATAGAGAGAACTTTAGTCTCAGCAGGCTCCCAGCTGACTCCTTCTACGGTGAAGTGTCATACTTATGTATCCTCTGGCTCGCAGCTGTCACAATCTGTCACATCTGGGCATCGGGCACAGGAGCTGCAAGACATACCTGTTCAGGGTTCCTCCTCTTTGGAGTCTTCCTCAGAAATTCCCACTGAGGAGCCACCCCGTAAGAAGACTTGCAAGAGGAAGCATCTAGAGTCTCCAGAAGAATCTGTCACGGAAGACACAAATTACGATGGGGGGTTTCCCACTGGTCATCCCCTGAAGATGTTTCCTTCTGAGACATCCTAGAAATCCTGAAACATAGGGGTGATTGGAAGTCCTCAAACCCTTCCTCTGAGAAATCTGTGTTTTTGCAAACTTTTCTTGCCCACCCATCTACTTCCCGGGTGACCTCACCCGCTGGTGCTGTAATTAAGCTGATTGTTCAGTGGGCGTGGAAGGCCCCTGATTCCATAGAGCCCATTCCCTGGAGACCAGATAAAATCTTGACAGCCCTAGAAAATCAGCTTCATTGCACAAAGGGTCTAGCAGTAGATGCCATGGTGGTGACGGTGGCCACCAAAAAGGAACTCACCAAGGAGAATTCTACTGACCATCCTCCTAACTGAGAGTCTTGGTCGATGGACAGGTTCGGTAAATGGGTCTTTGCATCATTGACCTTTGCTATTCGGTCCTTGAATTTCTTGGCACACTTTACTAGACTCCAAAGGGATCTGTTAACTGAGCTTTCGGATACCCTTGCAGGAGCTGTGTCTGATGGGGTATGGGATAAGGTTGCCTCACAGCTTGCCACCCTGGAGTCTATCTCGGATTCCTTCTTGCGGCTTATTGCTCATGTGGTTGAAGGAATGCCTAGGTCAGCGGCTACAGGCATTGCCATAAGGTGCTACTCCTGGATGTGATTGTGTGACTTCGCTGAGCTTTTCAAGTCTTCCTTCATCAACACTCCTGTTGATGCTTCCTGTTTGTTTGGCCCTAAGGTTAGAGACACACTAGCCAGGTGTGAAAAGGATGGAAAGAACCTTTCTGCTGTGGGCATTTGTTTTTCCACTCCTCAATGATCTTATTCTAGAAATCAGAGGAGTGGGAAAATGTGGTTCAAGAAATCCCAAGGGCCTTTTCATGATGCACGTGGCGAGCACTCCCCCCGTGACAGAGGGGGGAGCTCCACTGGAGGATGTCCTCCCCGTGGCAAAGGGGGTCCATGTAATCATGGCTGCAGAGATTCCTTTTCTGGACAACCCTACCAGTGCTCCTGAATGCTGGCCCGATCACTTACCTCTGGAAGCAGTTGGGGGAAGATTTTCACTGCACCAAACAGCCTGGCTCACAATAACGTCAGCTACTTGGGTGCAGAGAATAACCACCAGAGGTTAAGACATTCCCTTTAATCTCTTATCAAAGTTTCAAAAGCAAATCCTCGATGTTCCACCCAGTCAAAGGGACCTAGCAGCAGCAGAAATATAAAAGCTGCTCCAAAAAAGAGTCATCCAAGAAGTCCCCCGTAACCAAATTAGGATCCAGATTTTACTCAAGATTCTTTTTAGCGCCAAAAAAAGATAGGGAACTGGAGACCAATTCTAGATCTCAGCCTACTAAACAAATTTGTACAACAGACAAAATACTGGATTATCAATGTTCAGTTTATTCTTCCCTTTGTGGAAAAGAATGATTGGATGTGCTCTCTAGATCTTCAGGATGCGCATTACCACATAAAGATGGACAAACACTCCAGAAGCTACTTCTGCTTCTGGCTAGGAACCAGTCATTACCAGTTCCAAGCACTGCACTTCGGTCTCACCACAGCCCCTAGGGTGTACACCAAATGTATGGCAGTGGTAACAGCTCACTTGAGACTACAAGGATTCCGAGTATTTCCATACCTGGATGACTGGCTTCTCACTGCCCCCTAGGCATCTACTTCTTTATGCCACAGACTTCATGCTGCATCTTGCTGAGGCTCTAGGCATTTCAATCTACAAGGAAAAGTCACAGCTGTCTCCTACGCAAGACCTCGAGTTCATAGGAGCAAGACTAATACAGTTTCTTGTGTGCCCTCCCTCCCTCTCCACAGGCTCATAAAGCTAAGGTCACAAGTTCAGGCAATCATTTCCCAAAACAAAGTTCCTGCTTGCCTGGTATTTCAATCTCTGGGAACCATGGCAGCGACTATAACCTTAGTACCCTTAGCAAGATACCACATGAGGCTGCTTCAATGGTGGTTGGCGTCCCAATGGTCGATTTTAACTCACCCAGTGTCTCATCCAATCCTGATAATGAATCGCTGCAAAAAGGATTTATCCTGCTGGGTGAAGTCAAAAGAAAATCTATGGGGTCGCAACTTTTCTATTTCTCTGCCCAAAGCCATAGTGACCATGGCAGCTTCCCAGATATGGTGGGGGGCATTATCTGGGAAGTACTGTTGAAGGCACTTGGTCCCCGCAAGAGGCCAATTTGCACATCAGTGTCCTAGAATTGAGAGCAGTGCTTTTAGTGTTGCAAGCATTTCAGTTTGTCCTTCCTTCGGGGACAGTTGCAATCCAGTCAGACAACATGTCGGTAGTCTGGTACATCAACAAGCAGGGAGGAATGAGATCCTACCCACCATGTCGGGAAGCCCTCAGGATTTGGCAATGGGCTATCACTCTAATCGTTTTCTGATAGCAATGCATATCCCGGGAAACTCCAATGTGATTGTGGACACATTGAGCAGATGCATCCTCCTGCCTCACGAGTGGTCTCTCAACCACAACATAGCGATCTTTTGTCATTGGGGCCAGCCTTGCTGCAATCTGCTAGCCTCTCCGATAAACAACAAATGCAGCAGATACTTTGCCCTAATTCCACCTTACAGGGAGTCCCCGAGAGATGCATTTCTGCTGGATTGGCCCCCAGGACTATTTTATGCCTTCCCCCTGTTCCACTGATTCCCCATTTTTGAGGAAAGCCCAAAGGTTGAGAAGCAAAGTAATTCTCATTGCACCTTATTGGCCCCATCAAGTCTGGTTCCCCTTTCTTTGGCCTCATCTGGTTCACTGCCCTTGGATTCTGGACCCAGCTCCCAGACCTGCTGTTGCACCCGCAGGGCTTGGTGCATCCCAATCTCCAAAACCTCAAGCTGATGGCTTGGTATGTCCAATTCCAGTAATTGCCAGGCAGAATAACTTACCCTCTCCAGTACAAAAGATTCTCCTGGCTTCCCACAAATCATCCACTAGGAAACTTTACCTTAGGAAATGGAAAAGATTTTCAACTTTGGCCTATATGAACAACACGGACCCCTTTTCAGCATCAGTTGATAAGGTCCTGGAATTTTTACCATCTTTATTTGAATCGGAGCCTCTACCTCCACAATTAAGGTTCATTTAGCAACTATTTCCAATTTTCATAACAGATTTAATGATCATCCCTTGATGTATCACCATTTATGCAAAATTGTCCTTAAAGGCTCTTTACATCTAAACCCCCCATTCAAAAACCCTATAGCACCATGGGATTTGACTTTAGTTTTACAATGCCTAGTTTGACAGCCCTTTGTGCCAGCAGCTACTTGTGAACTCAGATTTTTATCTTGGAAAAACCCTCTTCCTGGTGGCTATCACGACTGCTAGGAGAATTTCTGAATTACAAGCTTTATGTGTAAAGCAGCCCTATATCATATTTCCCAAGGAGAGAGTGTCACAAGAACCAACCCATCCTTCTTCCCCAAAGTGGTGTCAGAAGCTAATATTAACCAGTCTATAGTCTTGCCAGTCTTCTTTACAAAGTTTTCAAACAAAGGTGAATACTGTTTACATTTGCTGGACATCCACAATTAATTAACCTGGACAGAACAAAATCTGCTAGAAAATCCTACCAATTATTTGCATCCTTTTCAGGACCCAGATTGGGTAAACCAATATCAAAAGTTGCCTTATCAAGATTGCGTCACATTTGTCTACATTCAGACTAAACTCAAACTACCTGCTCCAGTTAGAGCGCATTACAACAGATCTGTTTCCACTTCAGCTGTCTTTCATTCCAAGGCCTCCATGGAAGAAATATGTGCAGCTGCAACATGGGCTACTCTTCATACCTTGATAACTTATTACAAATTAGATATGGTCTCCAGGGTAAGAGCATCTTTTGGCTCTGTGGTACACAGGAATATTCTTCCTTAGGGCCACCCAGGATCTCAGGTAGCTGGGGACTCTGTCCCATCTGTCAAGAATGAATGAAGATTGACAACATGAGATAAAGAAGTTATAGCCTTACCATGACATTCCGTTTGTCTTGTTGATCTTCATTCATTCTTGACATCCCACCCTCTTGCCCCCTCCTAGAGACTTCTGGAGGATCAGACCTTGTTCTGGGAGGTTACAGGATTATACCTTAGACAGGACTTCTGTCTTTTCTATACTAGGCTGTAAACTTGATCTGAGGTAATGGAGAGAGGGGCATTGTGGGTAGAGCCTTAGCTCGAGAGTTTTTGGCTGGCACGTGCTGTATAATGGCTGAGTCAGTTCCGAGAGGTCGGAACTGAACCCATATGTCAAGAATGAATGAAGATCAACAACACAGATGGAATGTTATGGTGAGGAGATAACTTATTTTTCTGTGAAGGTGAAGGGTCCACACAGTCACCTCCTGAAGATGTCTCCTTTGGAGACATCATAGAAATCCTTTAGCAGATAGGTGGTTGGACGTTTAGCAACTCTAAGTCTGAGGAATCTGTTTTCCTGAAGACTTTTGTTACTGGACCCTCTGCCTCCTGGGTGACTCCACCCACTGATGAGCTCATTGACTTGATCTCACGGTGGGAGTGGATGGACCCTGACACCACAGAGCCCATTCCTCACAGACCAGATAGGATAATGTCACCACCTGCGGATAGTCTGTTTTGGGGGAAGGAAGTTCCTGTTGATGCCATAGTCATTGCAGTGGCCACCAAGAAAGAACTAGCTGAGGAAAGTTCCACTGTCCCATCCCCCCAACAGGGAGTCATGGGCAATGCACAGTTTTGGGAAGCATGTCTGTGCTTCAGCGACCTTCGTTTTGATGTCTCTGAACTATTTAGCATACTTTACTAGGCTACAGAGGGATTTGATCAAGGAGTTATCAAATACCCTCTTGGGTGCTGTTTCTGATGAAGTTCACGCATCTGTTATTTCCCAGCTGACGACCCTACAGTCCATATCTAATTCATCCAAAAGGCTGATCTCACATGTAGTGGAAGAAACCTCAAGGGCAGTGAGTTCAGGCATTTCTGTAAGGAACAGGAGCAAACCATCAGTACGAAAGTTAATCCAGTAAAAATCCAGACAGCAGATAGTAGAGTAAAGAATCACTGGAATACACAACCTTCTAGTCTAGACCAAAAACACTTTAATGAAATGCAAATAAAAACACTTTCACCTTCAGGCTTCTTCAGGCTTAGTACAGAAATGTATCAACAAACTCATTTATATAGTGATGTCATAATTAATTACACATGCTTTTGACATTCAACAAACAAAAGTTTTAAAGAGAGTACTATTCAAGCCTGCAGCTAGACATAAAATCCAGTAAAATTCATCTAATGCAGTCTGATGTACAGTATTTCCACCATGAGCTGAATTACTAGTAACACATCAAATTAAAAACATGAGCAGAATCTTTGTTTTTTTGATGTCTAAAAAGAGCACTAGTAATAACTTCTCTTTTTATGTCAGATAGATGTTTATTTATCCAATCTTTAAATTTCTGATTTGTTTTGCCCACATAGAATACAGTGCATTTTCGACATAAGGCAAGATAAACTATATTACTGGTATTACAATTACCATAATCATATAACTTAAATACCATGGAGGTAGAGACATGCCTGGATGCACCTCTGTGAGTTTGCAGAGTCTTTCAAGTCTTCTTTCATCAGTGCTGCTTTTGATGGAACGTCTTTATTCGGCCCCAAAGTAACAGACACTGTCCATCTGTGAAAAAGACAGAAAGACCCCCAGCTGCTGTGGTGTGTGTTTTTCAACTCCTCAAAGAACCTTTTCCAGGAATCAATGAGGTGGTCAAAAATGTGGTTCCAGAAGTCTCAGGGTCCGTTTCAAGACACACATGGAGGAGGATCCTCCAGAGGCAGAGGAAGGAACTAATGGACAAAGATGTCCCCATGACAGAGGTGGCCTGCAGAACCAGGGTTCCAGAGAATAGTTCTTTGACAAACTCTACCAGTGCTCCTGAAAGGAGGCCCAATTGTCCACCTCTGGAGGCAGTTGGGAGACGATTATCGCTGCACCAGAGAGTCTGGCTAAATATAACAAAAGATACTTGGGTGGAGAGGATTGTTTCCATAGGTTATATTATACCCATTTCCCTTTCTCCCACTAGCCCAAGAAAAATCCCTGATGTTCCACCCAGTCAGAGGGACCAAGCAGCAATTCAAATACAAAAGCTGCTACAAAAAGAGTCATCCAAGTGGTCCCACCAGACCAGATAGAATCCGTAACTTACTCAAGGTTCTTTTTCATGCCAAAGAAAACAGGGGACTGGAGACTAGTCCTGGATCTCTCCAAACTAAACAAGACAGTTCGAAGAACCAAGTTTTGGATGGTCATGGCTCAGTCTCTTCTCCCCTTTCTGGGCAAGGATGACTGGATGTGCTCTATAGACCTTTAGGATGCTTACTATCACATAAAGATGAACAGATGGCCCAGAAGGTACTTACTCTTCTACCTGGGAGCCAGTCATTATCTATTCAGATTACTGCCCTTTGGACTCACCACAGACCCCAGGGTGTTTACCAAGTGTATGGTAGTAGTAGAAGCTCACCTGAGACTGCAAGGATTCCAAGTGATTCCATATTTGGATGACTGGCTCATTACCAACCAGGTTTCAACTCGTATGTGCAAGAGACCAGGTTCTCCAGACTTTCTCTCTTCTGGGGATAACCATAAACTATGAAAGATATTATCTGCAACCAGCTCAAGAGTTTATAGGAGCAATTCTCAGTACAAAGACAGCCACTGCTTTCCTTCCATTACTGAGGGCTCAGACTATAAGATTTCAAGTCAAAAAGATAATCTGCAGCACTTTAGTTTCAGCCAGACTAGTCCTTCAGGCTCTGGGATCGATAGCAGCAATAACGTTAGTACCAGTTTCCTGGTTTTATATGAGAATTCTTCAATGAATGTTAGCTGCTCAATGGTCAATTTTTTTCAACCTATGTCCTAAAAGATATGAATCACTCGCATCTGAAAGAGAGAGATCTCAAATGGTGGATTCATTCAGACCAGGTTCTACAAGTTTGTCTGTTCATTCCCCCTCAGCCCAAGGCCATAGTGGCCACAGACACTTCCCAGCTATGGTGGGGGCATTATCTGAGGAAGACAGTTCAAGGCACCTGGTTCCCCCAAGAAGGCCAATTTGCATATAAATATGCTAGAGATGAGAGCAGTGCTGTTGGCATTGCAGCATTTCAGAATGTTCTCCTTTTGGGGACAACTGGAGTACAGTCATTCAACATGTTGGTCATCTGGTACATCAACAAACAGGGAGGAACCAAGTCCTATCCATTGTGTCAAGAAGCTTTTTGGAGTGTGGCAGTGGGCGATCTCTTCCAACTGCTTTCTTTTAGCAATTCACATTCAGGTGAAGTCCAGTGTGATAGCAGAAAAAAATTGGGCAGGTTCTTCTATCTCAAGAGTGGTCCCTCAACAAAACAATTGCGAACACAATCTTCTGACAATGGGACCAGCCTTGCTGCAATCTATTTCTGTCCCCCTGAACAACAAATGCAGCAGCTACTTCACCCTAATCCACCACAGGGGATAAGCCTGAGGGATGCTCTACTTTATGATTGCCCCTCTGGTCTCCTTTATGTGTATATTTCCACTCCATTAATTTCCAGATTTCTTCAGAAAGCTGCAAGGTTGATGAAAAGGTCATCTTCATTGCCCCTTATTGGCCCAGACAAATTTGGTTTCCTTACTTTGGCCTCACCTGATTCAACCACCTTGGTTTCAGATCCAACTCCGGACATACTATCTCACCCAACAGGCATGATACATTCTGACATAGTCAGTCTCAAGCTGGCTGCCTGGTGCTTCCAATTCCGTTAGTAGCCAGACAACCTATGCTCTATTCTCCTGTCTTGTCATATTCTTTTGGCCTTCCATAAACCTGCCACAAGAAGACTATACTCGAGCAAATGGAAGAGATTTATTTTTTGGGCTCTCAAACGTAATATTGAACCTTTCTCAGACCCCATTCATAATATCTTGGAATTTCTAGCACATCTTTTCGAAGAAGGAGCTAGTTTTTTTACTGTTAAAGTGCAATTAGCAGGGATTTCCAATTTTCATGTTGGAATAAATGGCTCTCCTGTTGCATTTCATAAGCCGAGCAAAGCTTTTTTGAAAGGCACTCTACTCTTAAGGCCACCCTATAAAGATCCTAACCCCCCTTGGTACCTAGACCTTGTGCTGCAATCTCTTACACAATGTGCCTTGAACCCTAAGCTTCATATGCAAACTCAAATATCTTTTGTGGAAGACAATTTTCTTAGTAGCCATTACGTCAGCCAGAAGAATTTTCTGAGATGCAAGCTTTGTGCCCAAAACCTCTATACTTGATTTTCCACAAAGACAGACTTACCTTATGTATTAACCCGTCATTTCTTCCAAAGGTGGTATCAGAATCAAGTATAAATGAATTGATTGATTTGTCAGTATTCTTTCCCAAATTTTCTAACAAAGGAGAATATGTATTACATTTTTTGGATGTTCATATACAGTTGCGGTTTAGTTACATAGGACAAAAAACATCAGAAATTTCACTCTTTTGTGTCATATGCATATGCGACTCTAATTTTTAGAACTTTGAATAGTCAGCCTCATATGTTAAAGTTTGTTTTGACAAATTATGAAAGCATAAGGAATGTTTTTTTTTCTACAATTTCTTGTGACGAAAAATCTGCTTTAAATAACTTAGCTTCTTCTCTTGCACAGGTACATTGTTTGCAGTGTGTGTATGACTCCTTTGATACTTCTTCCAGGGCTATGGCCTCTGGTACAATTTTGAGAAGGATTGCATGATCGCATTCTCAGAACATCCCAGATGATGTTAAAAAATTGAATGTTCTTCATCTCACATTGCTGCAGTCATAACCTGTGGGTAGTCCGCTGTCCTCGGTCGGCCCGAATACCAAAGTGTTAGGCTGGCGTCGGTCATGGTCGCTCAGATCTGACGTCAGTATGCCGTGGTACTAAAGCGCATGACCGACGCCATATCCTCAGTCTTTCTTGCCGCATGGTCCGAAGCAGAAGCAGTGTTTGCAAGTGCCGTTCGGCGTCCTGAAATTTTCGTATTTCAGACCGAAAACCAAGTTGGGCTAAGTACCCCGTTGGGGAATATTTTTGTCTTTTCTTGCCTCAGTTAAATCCGGATGTCAGAAAAAGTGAATAATTGTATTTCTTGTGGGAAACAGATACCTCATAGGGATTACCACTCTCTCTGTATTCCTTGCTTGGGGCCTGAGCACGACGTAGTCGGGTGTCGCTTTTGTGCTAGATTTAATAAGCGCACCATTAAACGTAGGTTAGACTGCACTAGGCTTGTCTTCGGTAAGTGGTGTAATTACAATATGCCGTCGGATCCTCCGACGCACGCTACCGCTAAGAAGCACAAGGAAAAATCGTTAAAGTCCAAGCAGGATGAGTCGTCTGTTCCAGACGCCGGTTCTTTAGAAACTACGGTGGAATCTGTGGATCCAGCCGAGGTTTCAGCTGAGTCGCAGGGGGAGCCTTTAATTTTGCAAGATGTGGCCTCTCAGGAGTCGGGTCAGGCTGAGGGGGCCTCTCAGGTTGCTGTACTCCCTTCTTTACATAAGGTGGTTAGGCCTTCCCCTTCTGTCTCTAAGGTACCTTCTAAGGTCAGGCCTGGTTTGTCTTCCTCTGGTGTCAGTCCTAGTTCTGCAGGTTCTGTACCTAAAAAACACATGCTAAAAATGGCAGAAGATTTGATTACCTTAATCAGAGGTTCTATGCCCCCTCCAGATAAGAGGCCTAGGGTGGAGCCAGAGGTGGAAGGTTTGGAACATTCTTCAGATTACTCAGAGTCTTCGGCTGAAGACATTCAGGATTTTCCTCCTTATTCTGATTCAGACGCAGAGGATTCTAGTCCTTCTGCTTCTCCTCCAGAGGATTTTTCTTTTTCAGAAACCCTGCATTCTATGAGGGAGCATTTTAAATGGGAAGGTCAGGATTTCTCAGATTCCCGAAAGAGGCTTAGGGAATTTTTGTTTTTACCACAACACAGGCCCTTGGCTATACCTCCTGTTTTGGATGTTGTTCAGGATGTTTTCTCTGAGGCTTCCCTTAATCCAGACTCTTTGCCTCCTGCACCGGTTAAACCAGATAGGTGCTACAGAGTGCCAGAGGCTCATAAGTATTTGTATAAGAGCCCAAGGGCTGACCCAGAAACTATTAGCCAGGGACCTAAGGGGGTCAGGGCTTCTGTTGTAAAGAATCCAGTTCCTATGGATAAAGATGCTAGAGCTTTGGATAGGTGGGGTAAAAAAGTGTATACCTCTTCCACTCTCGCAATGAGGGCTTTGAATTACCAGTTTCATATGCTGAAGTACCAGAATTTTCTCCTTACTCAGTTAAAATCTAAGGTAGATGCTTTGGCAGAGGGCATAGAGTGTAAGGAATTACAGGATTTGGTTCATGCCTCTGATCAGGTGGGTAAGCATTCTTTGCAGTGTGGTTTTGATGCTTTACAGGCTTCTTCCAGGGTGGCTGCCACTGGATCAGTTATTCGTAGGCACGCCTGGCTTAAGGATCAGAACTTGTCAGAGCATGTTAAAGCTCGAATTTTGGATGCTCCCGTTCAGTCTGAAGTTTTGATGTTAAGTTGTCAATCTCGCCTTCATTCTTGCTTGATGGGTTCGGAGCCGATCCTCGGCTCCGACTCGGCACTTGCTAAGCTCAAGAGTCACTTTTACCAGCTCAAGGCAGCCCCATATCCCATGATGCAAGGCGGTAAGTACCCAGATCTCGTTTGCCGCTTCGCTGATGAGGTCCTCCTTTTACCAGCTCCTGGTAAGTGAATTGTTATTTTACTATTTTAGCCCCTTTTTACAAAAAACCTAAAAATTTTTAGTTTTAACTTAGTTTTAATCCCTTTCTGACAGAAAATTTCCCTGTCTCCTCTTAATTTTTAGTCAGACTTTCACCCCCCCGTTAGGGTGTGTGTGTGTGTCTGTTTTTGATACCTTTTGGTTTATTTAACTTAATTACTTGGACTGGTGTGTGTGTGATTGTGTTTCCACCATGTCTAAGGAAAGGGTCTCAGGCTTTAAGAAGTGTGACTCGTGCTGTCAGAAGATGTCTCTGACAGACGGTCACACTTCTTGCCTTTACTGCCTGGGGCCTCTTCACCTGCAGGACTCCTGTGCTATTTGCCACTCTTTCAGCCAGAGAGTCCTGCAGGAAAGAAGGAATAAGTTAATTTTGAGGGGCCTTCTTAAGCCAGAGGGCTCTCCGGCTAAGTCGGCTCCATCTAAGACTTCAAAGTCTTCCAAGGCCCAGGCTTCTGTGTCCAAGCCTGTGGCCTCGGCTCCGACTCTTTTAGAGTCGAGATTGGCTCCGGCTGGAGCCGACTCTGGTTTACACAAACCTTCGGCACCGATGGCTATCGGTGCCGATTCTGTTTCGACCACTTCAGTGTCGGCTCCGATCGGTTCCGACCACCATGTGGCTCAGGCATCGGTGTCAGCTCCGATCGGCTCCGACACCGTTACTTTTGTGGCTGTATCGGCTCCGGCTGGAGCCGATGCATCGGTTACCTGTCGCCGATAAGTTGTCGGCCCGCAGTTTCAGTGGTTTCATCGGCTCCGATGGCTCCTTCGAGGAAGAGGTCTAGGTCCCCTTCCTTGGAGCCGATACTTTCGGCTCCGGCTTCGCCTCTCCTCTCGGAACGGAGCCATCGGAGCCGATCTTCAAGGTCATCCAGGCTTTCTGACCATGATTTAGAGAGAGTGGTCAGTAGATTACTTAAGTCACAGGCATTGGCCCAAATGCTACATAGTCCGTCTCAGCAGACGACTATTAGTCCACACCCCATTGTAGTTCCTCCTTCGACTCTACCCCAGAGTTTGGAGTTGAGTCTTCGAATGGTTACTGCTATGGCTGAGGGACAGATACCCCTTCTGTTCCCTCAGCCTCTACTCTTATCTCCTCTTGAGACCTTCCTTAGAGGGATTCGTGGCGGGCTTCCTGGTCTCCTCCGAGGGGAGAGTGGCATCGACCCTTGTCCGACCCGCTCTTTCCCTTGGAGCCTCGGCCTTGGTGAGCTCGGCTCCGACATCTGCCTCGAGCCTTCCCTTCGGTGGGCCCTGGAGTTCCTAGTTCTTGAGCGGGTTCTCTCGGACCTCCCTGGGAGGGGAGCTCGAGGTGATGAAGAGTGTGCTGGCCACTGGTCTCAGCCAGCAGTCTGTTCCCTTAGCTCCTCCCTCTATAGTGCCTGTTGACATCTCTGCCACTTCTCTTGCTACAGGACCCAGAGATCCTCCGCATCAGGTTTCCCCACTGAATATCCCCTCTTCCGAGGATTCTCCTGATTTGTCGGGAGATCCCCGGAAGAGGACCTGTAAGAGGAAACACGAGACTCCCCGAGTCTATCACGTCAGATACTGACTTAGATGAGTCAGAGTGATCCCCAAGATCCCCTCTGAGGATGTCTCCTTCTCAGACATCCTAGAACTCCTTAGACAGAGGGAAACTGGCCCACCAATAATCCCTCTGAGGATGAGTCAGTATACCTGGAGGCGTTTGGATCTCGGCCTCCACCTCCTGGGTGTCTCCGCCTTTCAACCCCTTGTGCAAGTTATTGCCGAAGGCGTGGGCTGCTCCTGACTCTGTAGAGCCAGTCCCTAGGAGGCCTTCAAAATTTATTACTGCCCGTCGGACAAGCAATTCCTCACAAAAGGTGTCCCCGCTGATGCCATGGTGGTGGCTGCCACCAAGAAGGAACTTGCAGATCCTTCCGTACCTGTCCATCCTCCTAATAAGGACTCTAGGACCATGGATAGGTATGGTAAGCGGATGTTCTCTTCAGCGACCTTTGCTATGCGTTCGCTGAACTACCTATGTCACTTCACCAGACTCCAAAGGGATATCCTTAAGGAGCTAGGTGAAGTTGTGCAGGATCCTACAGCTGCAGGGGTTCAGGAAAAAATTGCTTCGCAGCTAGGAACCCTTAACTCCATTGCAAACTCCTCCATGAGGCTAATATCATATGCTGCTGATGGAGCGAGTAGGGCCGCAGGTACAGGTGTGGCTCTTAGACGCCAAGCCTGGATGCGGCTATGTAATTTTGCAGATCCCTTTAAGGCGTCCTTCACAAACTCTCCCTTTGATGGGTCAGCTTTGTTTGGCCCTCAAGTGAAGGAAACGTTGACCAGGTGTGAGCAGGACGGCAAAACTCTTTCTGCCGTAGGTGTCCGTTTTTCCACCCCTTCTAGACCTTACCCCAAAGGACAGAAGGGTGGCAAAATGTGGTTCCATAAATCCCAAGGAGTCACGCCGGATTCACGTGGTCAGTTTACCCATAGAGGCAGAGGGGTAACAACAACAGACGCGCTCTAGAGGCAGAGGGGTCCACAAAACCAGGGAAACAGAGAGTCTCTCTGACAAGCCCTTTCAGCATCCCTGAGATGTTGCCTGGCTGTCCCTCCTTGGAGGCAGTCGGGGGAAGACTATCGCTGTACCCAGAAGCCTGGCGTTCCCTCACTCAAGACAGATGGGTACAGTCGATCATATCCGAGGGTTACATGATTCCTTTCGGGGAAAGTCCTTTTTATCCCTCAAATTCCCTTCCAGATGTACCACCCGGTCTAAGGGAAATTGCAGAGTTAGAAGTCTTAAAACTACTGCAAAAAAGAGCCATTCAGCCAGTTACAACAGACCATTCAGAGCCTGAATCTACTCAAGGTTCTTTTGGTCCCCAAAAGACGGGAGACTGGAGACCAATATTGGATCTCAGCAGACTCAACAAGTCTGTGAGGAAGACAAGATTCCGAATGGTCACTCTTCAGTCAATTCTGCCCTTCTTACAGAAGGAAAACTGGATGTGCTCAATAGATCTTCAGGATGCGTACTATCACATAAAGATTCACAGACGCTCCAGGAGGTTTCTCCGCTTTCGGCTGGGGTCCAGTCATTTCCAGTTCAGAGCCCTGCCCTTTGGTCTCACCACAGCCCCCAGAGTGTTCACCAAGTGCATGGCAGTGGTCACGGCTCACCTGAGACGTCAAGGATTCCAGGTGTTTCCGTATCTCGACGACTGGCTCCTTTCAGCCACCACCAGGCATCAGCTTGTTCAAGCCAGGGATTACACAATAAATCTTTGTACTCATTTGGGCATCTCGATCAACTTCGAAAAGTCATCCTTATCGCCCTGCCAGTCTATTACTTTCATAGGCGCAAACTTAAACACTATTCGGATGTCAGCTACCCTTACAGATCAAAGAGTTTCAGACATTCAAAGTCATGTCAGGATCATTCTAGCCAACAAGAAAGTGCAGGCCAGAATGGTTCTAAAGGTATTAGGCCTCATGGCTGCGGCCATTACTCTTCTTCCCCTGGCTCGCTTCTACATGCGCCTTCTTCAGTGGATGTTGTTCACTCAGTGGTCTTACCAGCAACTTCCAATGCGTCACAAAATTCTGGTGACACAGATTTGCAAAAATCATCTTGCTTGGTGGATCACATCTCCCCAGATTCACCAAGGCAGACACTTTGTACCACCATCCCCGGTAGCCACTGTCACCACGGATGCCTCCCTGATCGGGTGGGGGGGTCATTATCAGGGCAGGATGGTTCATGGGACGTGGCAACCCTTCGAGTACCACCTGCACATAAATGTCCTGGAGATGAGAGCAGTGCTTTTAACGCTGCAAGCCCTCAACGACTTTCTTCCCGTAGGGACAATTGCAGTCCACACAGACAACATGTCTGTAGTTTGGTATATCAACAAACAGGGCAGAACCAAGTCCTACCCCTTGTGTCGAGAAGCGCTCAGACTTTGGCAATGGGCGATCTCCTCTCATCGATTTCTGGTAGCAACGCACATCCCTGGGAAAACCAACATTTTAGCGGACAGATTGAGCAGAGCTATTCTCATGCCTCACGAGTGGTCTCTCAAGCAATCTATAGTGGAAGAGATTTTTCTGGAATGGGGTCGCCCATGTTGCGATCTTTTTGCTACTCCCCAAAACAGCAAATGCCCAGACTTCTTCTCTCTCTTCCCTCTACCAGGCCATCACCCCAGAGACGCTCTGACCCAGGATTGGCCCCAGGGACTTCTTTATGCTTTTCCTCCTTTTCCTCTGATCCCTCAAGTTATCCAGAAAGCAACCGTTTTGAGAGCCAAATTGATTCTCATTGCTCCTTATTGGCCTCGACAAATTTGGTTTCCATTCCTCCATCGTCACCTTTTGGTGCAGCCGTGGCATCTGGACCCAGTGCCAGATCTTCTGATTCACCAATCCGGTCAGCTGCACCGCTCTATACCTTCTCTCAACCTCACAGCATGGTTGCTCCACTTCCTTCCTTAGCCAGGCTTCCTTTGATCTCTAACCCCGTTAGAGACATTCTAGTAGCTTCCTTGAAATCCTCTACCAGGAGGATTTATACAAGCAAATGGAAACGATTTTCTTATTGGGCTAAAGCCAAAAATATTGATCCCTTCACTGCTCCAGTTCAGGCAGTTTTGGATTTCTTAGCGGAGATTTTTCATGCAGGATCCTCTTCTTCCACAGTTAGAGTTCAATTGGCTGCTATCTCGAACTTTCATGTCGGGTTCGCAGACCACAATATTATGTCCCACAGGCTTTGTAGAGCCTTCTTAAAAGGAATTTTCCTCCTGAAACCTCCAGTCAGGAGTCCTCCCCCTCAACGGGATCTAAATTTAGTGCTGACATCCTTGATTCTTAACAACTACGAGCCAGCTGTATCTTGCTCACTGAAATTTCTTTCATGGAAAACCTTATTCCTAGTAGCTATTACATCTGCCAGGAGGGTGTCTGAACTTCATGCTCTTTGGTTCGACCCCCCTATTTGGTCTTTCACAAAGACAGAGTATCATTGAGAACTAATCCGACCTTTTTGCCTAAGGTCGCCTCAAAGACTAATTTGAATCAATCCATTGATCTCCTGTATTTTTTCCAAATTATTCAAACAGATCGAACAAAAACTACACTATCTTGATGTCCATCGTCAACTCAGATATTATTTGGACAGAACTAAACAATTTAGGAAATCCGATCAACTCTTTGTTTCCTATGCTGATAACAAGAAAGGCCATCCTGTCTCTAAAGTTACCTTATCGAGATGGCTTTCTTCTGTCATCTCTGAAGTTTATCAGCTCAGGGGAAAACAGCTGTGCTCAAAACCTAAAGCACATTCAACTAGAAGCTTAGCTACTTCTACAGCCTTTCAAGCTAGACTTCCTTTAGACACTATTTGTGCAGTGGCCACTTGGGCTACTCCTCATACCTTTTTTTCCCATTACAAATTGGACTTGGCCTCCAGGGACAGAGCCAGTTTTGGCTCTACAGTCCTCAAGAGTCTGTTCCATTGAGCCACCCAGGATAGAGGTGCTAGGGACGCGGTCCCATCAAGCAAGAATGAAGGCGAGATTGACAACTTAACATTAAGAAGTTATGTACCTACCATAACGTTCCATGTTAGTTGTCTTCTCTCGCCTTCTTTCTTGCGACCCTCCCTCCTTCCCCCAGGCCTGGACAGACCTTTCTCTACAGATATTATTATGCTGAAAGACCATACAGAGCTGGTCTTCCTTCCATCTTGCAGGTTTTTCTTCTGCTTTCTACCTTGGGGAAGTGTTTATGCTTGGTGCTATTGCCCTTTTTGTCATCAAACGAGATCTGGGTACTTACCGCCTTGCATCATGGGATATGGGGCTGCCTCGAGCTGGTAAAAGTGACTCTCGAGCTTAGCAAGTGCCGAGTCGGAGCCGAGGATCGGCTTCGAACCCATCAAGCAAGAAAGAAGGTGAGAGAAGACAACTAACATGGAACGTTATGGTAGGTACATAACTTCTTATTTGGTTCTCCTGTGGAGTCAGTCTTGAAGAAAATGGAAGACAAAGCTAAGTCTATGCAGACTGTTAAGGATTTTTTGCAGGTGCAGCCCCCTAAGTTTAGCAGAAATTGGCCTACTAAGGGATGGGCTTACCCTTCTTCTGATTTACAGTCTAGGGGCAGATCTAGACGTGGTAGGGTCAGAGCTCAGGGTTCTTTCAGGCCTAGGACGTGGAGTTCCCCTGCACAATCTACAGGTGAGGGCAGGGGCCAGTCCTTTCGTAAACAGACCCAATGACCTGCATCTTCAGCTGCCAGATCCTTCCTGTCTGGCAGCTCCTCTGGGAGGAAAGTTGGCACTTTTCTGGCAAAATTGGCTTTTGGTCACTCAGGACAAATGGGTGTTGGACATTATAAACCGAGGATACAAGTTTTATTTCCACACATTGCCTCCTTTCAAAGGCATGCCAGACGTTCCTCCTCAGCAAAGGGTGGAGGCTCACAAACAGATTTCTTTACTTCTTCAAATGGGGGCTATACAGAAGGTCCCTCTGTCAGAAGTGGGCCTAGGATTTTATTCTCGCCTGTTTCTTGTTCCAAAGAAAGGAAACACTTGGAGGCCAATTCTGGATTTGTCTATCCTCAACACATACCTGGACATTCCAAAATTCAAAATGTTGACTTTGCAACAACTTCTGCCTCTGTTAGGCAAAGATCACTGGATGGTAACTCTGGATCTCAAAGAGGCTTATCTTCATATTCCTATCAGGCCCAGTTGCAGGAGATTCCTGTGTTTTCGGGCTGGGACTTTACATTATCAGTTCTTTGCATTGCCCTTTGGCTTATCTACTGCGCCCAGGGTGTTCACAAAGGTTCTGGCTCCGGTGATAGCCTTCCTACGGTTAAGAGGAATACAAATTTATCCTTATTTGGACGATTGCCTGATTCTTGCTCAAGACAAAGACAAGCTACTTCACCATCTACAGTATGTTATGGCAGTGTTAAGGTGCCTAGGGTATTCTGTGAACGAAAGAAAGTCCAGTCTAGTACCCTCTCAGGACATGTGCTTTCTGGGTGTGAGACTGAATACAGCCTCTCAGATGGCATTTTTGACCCCGGACAAGCAAAGAAATCTTACCCTTTACTTCCAACAATTGTCTCTACGGTCCAGGCTGACTGCAAGGACAGTCCTTCAAGCCTTGGGGTTCATGGCATCTTGTATTCTGGTGATTCCCAATGCCAAACTGCATATGAGGAAGCTACAATGGTATCTCAAAAGTGTATGGACTCAACACTGCCACGATTTGGACACTGTCATTCAGATAATACCTTGCATTCAAAAGGAATTTTTGTGGTGGGCTCAGGAATGTCACCTAAACAAGGGACTCTCTGTGACCCGACCAGAGGCGAGTCAGATCTTAACGACGGATGCCTCAGACAAGGCTTGGGGAGCACACCTCAATGGAAAATGGGTTCAAGACACGTGGCCTGCCAGACTTCAACATTTGCATATCAACTTGAAGGAGATGCTAGCAGTCCAATTTGCATTGATGGCTTTCAAGGATCTACTTTGCCCAGGACAAGTGTTGATTCAAACAGACAACACAACTGTCATGTGGTACATCAACAAGCAAGGGGGAACTCATTCGTACCCTCTTTGCAGGCAAGCTATGATTTTGTGGGAGACTGCTCTCAGTTTGCACCTCACTCTTCAGGCAAGGTTTCTGCCAGGAGCACAGAACTCCTTAGCGGATGTTTTGAGCAGACAGATGGTGGATCCCCACGAGTGGAAGTTGGATCCTCATGTATTTTGACAGTTGACAGTGATTTGGGGGACTCCAGACATAGATCTGTTCGCTTCTCCACTAAATTTCCAGTTGCCAAAGTTTTGCACAAAGATGTTTCATCCAAAAGCTTGGACAGTGGATGCTCTATCTTTCAGTTGGAAAAATCTTCACGTCTATGCCTTTCCTCCTCTGCCTCTCCTTCCCAAGGTGCTCTTGAAGGTCAGACAGGACAAGCCCTCCATGATTCTAATAGCTCCAGATTGGCCTCGGCAGCACTGGTACCCTCTGCTGAGGAGTTTAGTACGGGAGCCTCCTTGGCCTTTGCCATCAATTCCACACCTTTTGTCCCAGGCAGGCAATCACTTCCTCAATGTCAGGATACAGTCCCTGCATCTGACAGCCTGGCATATTCTGTTCTAGAGCCTGGAGGGTCGCAGCTTCCTCAACAAGTTTTGAATGTCATTTTGGAGGCCAGAAGGCTTAGTACAAGGAAAGTTTATGCTGACAAATGGAGGAGATTTTTTATTTGGAGCAAAGCAAAGAGCTTTGATGTTTCAGGGCCTAATTTGAGTGTTTCACTTCAGTATCTTACAGAATTATTAGACAAGGGTTTGTCTTTCTCCTCTGTAAAAGTTCATGCTGCAGCCATTTCTGCTCACTATGACTGTGACCCACCATTATTCTCTCATCCTTTGTTTAAGCAATTTCTTAGAGGGGCAAAGAACATAAGACCCCCGCGTAGAGCTCCTACTCCTTCCTGGGATCTCAATTTTGTGTTGGAAAAACTCACTTTACCTCCTTTTGAACCTGCAGCTACAACTGAGTTGAAGTTTCTGTCTTGGAAAACTGCTTTTTTGTTGGCCATTACGTCTGCTAGAAGGGTATCTGAATTACAGGCTCTAATGGCAGTTGAACCCTTCTTGATTTTTCATAAGGATAGGGTATCCCTGCGTACTAACCCTACTTTTATGCCTAAAGTGGTTTCAAATGTGGCCTTGAACCAATCTATTCATTTGCCTACATTTTATGCTGATCCCCAAAATAAAGGGGAGAAAATTTTGCACTCTTTGGACATTCACAGGCAGTTGCGTTATTATTTGAGCAGAACTAAAGGGTTCAGACAGTCTCAACAGTTGTTTGTTTCTTTTGCTTTGGGCTCTCAGGGGAAACCTGTTTCAAAACAAACTATTTCTAAGTGGATTGGCCATTGTATTGCTTTTTGTTATTCTCATCATGGTAAGGAGATTCCGGCTGGAATCAGACCTCATTCCATTAGGGCTACTGCCACTTCTACTGCCTTTTTAAGGGGTGTAGCTACTAAAGATATTTTGGAGGCAACTACTTGGAGTTCAGTGCACACTTTTTCTAAACATTACCATCTCCCTCTTTATTCCAAATCTAGGACTGGGTTTGCCACTGCAGTTTTACAGGGCATGTTAGCAGCTCCCAATGCTTTATGATTTTGCCAACCTCCCTTTACCTTTGCTTTGGGATTCTACCCACAGGTTATGACTGCAGCAATGTGAGATGAAGAACATAGTACGGTTTTGTACCTACCATAAATGTAGATGTTCGAAGATCCACATTGCTGCAGTCCAATTTACCCTCCCTCCTTCCCCACTGTAGTTTGGGGTGGTTGTGTGGTTTGGGTTGTAAATATTGTTTGTACATGGGTGTTTGAAGGTTTTCCGTTTTTGGCTATGGCCTTTCTTTTTAGGGCCTTCTGACATCTGGGGCAAGAAAGACTGAGGATATGACGTCGGTCATGCGCTTTAGTACCACGGCGTACTGACGTCAGATCTGAGCGACCATGACCGACGCCAGCCTAACACTTTGGTATTCGGGCCGACCGAGGACAGCGGACTACCCACAGGTTATGACTGCAGCAATGTGGATCTTCGAACATCTACATTTATGGTAGGTACAAAACTGTACTTTTTCAATTCTTCCTTGGATAGAAATTTAGTGTTTGGCTTGTCTGCTGCAGAGGTGATCAAAAAGTATGATGAAGGGGCATGCTGATTCAGGGAATGACTTAAGATATTTCAGCCTTCCTTTTACAAATTGTCCAAGGGACTTTCTATTTCCTTATCCAGTTTTGGCAAAAAAAAAAAAAAGAATAAACAGTCTAAAAACATTCAGGTAAACAGTTGACCTGATAATTTTTAATAGAAGTGTTTATTTTGTCTCTATCATCACACATTTTTTCTTCTTTTTTCCACTTTATTTGAAATGATGTTTAAAAACAGTACTAGCTAATTATACAATATTTTTTTTGTAGATAGATTTTGGGTTTTTGTACACATACCTGAAGAAGTCTAGAATGACGAAAGTGATCTTTGTTAATAGGTTGTGGAAACAAAATATGGTTTGCACAATGGATTTTTTGCATGCAAAATGTATATGTATATATTTATATATTCTTTAGATTCCAAATGGTCTAAAATGTATATAATTCCAACCATGTAGTATATTGTCTTAGATAAAATCACAGGCTAACAGACTTAATAATCTGGTTAATAAGAGGTACCACATCATTATTAATGTTATTTAAAGTACATAAGGGTTATATTATTATGACAGCTACTAAGTAGGGCAGGACCAGCTTGAAAGTCACACTTCTGGGGGAAGGGATGTGAATTTATTAATCTGTATACCAGTACTCTGTGTTTTACAGCACAATAAACCACTCCAGTACCTGACAAAAAGTATATATGTAGTTAGAAAGTTTGTGATGAAACTATTACTTTGTTATTTCCGTTTTACTTGGATCACTTGTCTGTACACTTAAAGGTGTCATGTCATATTTGCAAAGCTGTTAATCAGTGGGCTTTAGCTGATCACAAGAATAATCTTATTTTGAAAGGTCTGCCTATGACCTTCTTGAAATCATTATCTGGGCTCAAACCTTCAAATCAGATGGGTCCGTCAGACCCTTTTGGATCCTCCACTCCATCTTTATTTATTTATTTAACCTTTGTTTACCAGGAAAGTCTGACTTTGAATGAGCCATTTTTCAGTGGAGACCCAGGGAGAAATGCTCCAGACGCATGTCTTTGTAACGTGGGAAGAAACTGGAGCACCTGGAGAAAACCCACATGAGTGCAGGGAGGACATGCAGACTCGGCACAGAAGGCACCCCAGCCAAGAATCTAATCGAAGAACCTCTTGCTTTAAGGTGACAGCGTTGACTGCTGCACCACTGTGCCATCTTCTGGTCCTACCATGGATCCAACCCGTAAAATGTCAGACTGGTCAGATTTGAATACTAAATCTTCAGATCCTTCTGCCTCAGATGCTCGAGCTACTTTATTGTATCTGACACCTTCAGATCCAAAACAGCCCCCTCGGACCCAGTGTGTGGCCTCTCTGGACCCTGTTTTTTCCTGGCTGCCATCACTTTTTTTAGAGAGATGCCACCATTCTAGGTCTCCTTCAAGTGGCCTCTTCTTCTGATACTTCCAGGACCCCGATAAAAGCAGATGTGGATAGAATGATGAGGAAGTTTCTCTCTGCACAGATTTAGATGGGAGTTTAATTGGCTCCTATCTCTTCAGATCCAGGCACCTTTATCAGTGCTACTCCATCCATCTTGGTTCCTTCTCACAAGTCTGTCCTTGGCTACAGAGCCCTTGAACTGTATGTATTGGATCCGAAGATTGTTATATCTTCTGCTCTGATACATTCTCTGAGTGCACCAGCTCTGAGTGTGTTGGAGCCGTATGACTCTTGGAGCTGCAGCATTGTTGTTGGATCTGTGGTGTTAGAGTTGACTCTGAAGTTGTCTGAGCCATCTCTGCCCCTCACTGCTTTGCCATTGGACAGCTCAACTCCAACCTCTTCCTCAGGTGGGGTGTCTTCAGGTCAGAGGGAGCCAACGGTCCAGAAGCATGTCTTCTCTTCTCTTCCCTGTAGCGTTCTGCGTTTGAGGTGGTGGAGGGAGTGTTCTCTGCTTCTGGAGAACAAATTATTCCATCCCCCTTGGATCTTCCTTCTGAATCTCTTATGTCTTTGTGCCTTGAACCTCAAAACTCTATTCCACAGGAATAGCTAACCCAATGTTTCCAGTCTACCCGGCAGGGTATACTTATGTCTTTTGATAGTTCTCTGGAACATTCCACCAAAGAAGTCCCTAGGAAGAGAAAGTACAAGGAGAGTCACTTAGACTCTCCTCAAGAGTTGGTCACAGAGGATACCAGTTTTGATGAGGGGGAAGAGTCCCCAGGATCATCACATGATGACGTGTCCTTTGCAGACATCCTGAAGATCCTCAAGCAAAGAAGTCTACTGATAACCCTTCCCAAGGCGAATCAGCATTCCTGCAAGCCTTTGGATCTGGTCCATCTACCTCCTGGATACTCTGACCACCTGTGAATTCAATGAGTTGATCTCTAGGTGGGAGTGGAAGGAACCTGACTCTGTTGAGCTGATCCTCAAGAGACAAGACAGGATCTTGGCACCACTGAAAGGAAGAGAATTTTGGAGCAAAGGGGTACCAGTAGATGCCATGGTTGTAGCAGCCGGTACAAAAAAGGAACTCACAGAACAGAGTTCATGTGTTCAACAGGAAGTCCAGGGCATTGGGAAGCAGGTATATGCTTCAGTGACCTTTGCACTCAGGTCGCTGAATTATTTGGCATACTTCTCCAGTCTTCAGAGGGACTTGATTAAAGAATTTTCCAAATCCTTCTCTGGGACCATTACTTCTGAGGCAAAGAGCTCTGTTGCCAGTTATCTTCCTGACAGTCCATCACAAATTCATCAATGATGCTCATTTCACATGCAGCTGAAGGTACCTCAGGGGTGTCGGGTTCAGGCATTTCCATTGGGAGGCATGCCTGGATGTGCCTGTGTGATTTTTCAGACCCTTCCAGTCCTTCTTCATCATAGCTCCCTTTGATGGAAGTTATTTGTTTGGCCCTAAAGTTAAAGACACATGCCCCAGGTGTGAGCAACATGGTAAGACCCTGTCTGCAGTGATGTTAATTTTTTGACTCCTCAAAGAACCTTCTCTAGGAATCAATCAGGTGGTTGAAAAATGTGGTTCAGAAAGTCCCAGGGTCCTTTCCATGGTCCATGTGGTGAGGCAGGGGGGGGAACTGTAACAGAAGACACCATCTGTTCAGCAGAGGAGGCCCACAAAGCCAGGGATCGAGAGATTCTTTCTCTTACAGACCCTACCAGCGCTCCTGAAAGGAGGCCTGATTGTCCACCTTTGGAGACAGTTGGGGGTCATCTATTCCTTCATCAGAGAGCCTGGCTAGACATTACAAAAGATACATGAGTACAGAGGACTATTTCCAAAGGTTATGTAATCCCCCCCCCCCAACAGTAAACAAAATTGCTGATGTTCCACCCATTCAGAGGATAGAAATAAAAATGCTGCTGGGAATGAGTCATTCAAGAGGTCCTCCCCAGAAAGAGTCCAGAACTTACTCAAGATTCTTTTTGGTGGCAAAGAAAGCAGGGAACTGGAGACCAGTTTTGGATCTAGGCAATCTGAACATATCAGTTCAGTATACAATATTCCGAATGGTCATGGTTCAGTCCATTTTGTCCTTCCTTCACAAGGACGACTTTATATGTTCAGTAGATCTTCAGGATGCGTACTATCTCAAAAAATGGACAGATAATCCAGGAGATACCTACACTTCCAACTAGGAGCCAGTCATTACCAATTCAGAGCCCAGTCCTTTGGATTTACCACAGCCCCTAGGGTGTTCACCAAATGCATGGCAGTAATAGCAGCTCACTGACACTGCAGGCATTCTGGGTGTTTCCATACTTGTACAACGTATTCATAACCACTCCAACCAGGCAGCTTCTGACAAAAGCAGAAAAGTATGTACTCCAGCTTTGTTGTCATCTAGGAATTACCATCAATCACAGCTTGATTGATTCTACAAGCCTTGAGGTTAATGTCCGCTGTGATAGTTCTGGTTCCGTTAGCAAGATACCATATGAGAATTCTTCAATGGACCCTAGCAACACATTGGTCCATTTTGCACCAACCTATCTCAACCCAGATCAAAATAATTCAAGCATGCAAAAAGTATGTGTTGTAGTGGATTTTCTCATATCAGATATTACAAGGCCATCCCTTCATTCTTCCTCAGCCCAAAGCTATAGTGACCAAGGATGTTTCTCAAATTGGGTGAGGGAAGCACTTATTGGGAAAGACAGTGCAAGGTGTCTGGTCTCCTGAAGAGGATAAGACTCAT
Source organism: Protopterus annectens (assembly GCF_019279795.1). Taxonomy (NCBI): domain Eukaryota; kingdom Metazoa; phylum Chordata; order Ceratodontiformes; family Protopteridae; genus Protopterus; species Protopterus annectens. The sequence continues at coordinate 642,741,289 of NC_056743.1, forward strand.
ATCAGTGTCTTGAAAATGAAAGCAGTACTCCTAGCATTGTAGGCTTTTCAAGACTTTCTCCCTTCCAGAACTATTGTAATTCAGATGGAAATAATGTCAGTGGTATGGTACATCGACAAACAAGGAGGAACCAGATCTTACCCTCTGTTTTGAGAAGCTGTCAGTGTGTGTCAGTGGGCGATCTCATCCAATGAATTTCTGATAGCAATGCACATTCCAGGGAAATCCAGTATGGTAGCAGATAAGTTGAGGAGATTCGTTTTATTGCTCCACGAGTGGTCTCTCAACATGAGAGTTGTGGAAAAGATATTCCACCTGTGGGGCCAAACTTGTTGCAACCTCTTTGCATCTCCCCTCAAGAACAAGTGCAGCAGGTTCCTTTCCTAATCCCCCCACTGGGGGAATCATTGAGAGAAGCTTTCCTCCATGATTGGCCACTTATTCTTCTCTGTGTTTACCCCCAACCCCTCTAATCTCCAAGTTTCTCCAGAAGGCATCTCAATTGAAGAGCAAAGTCATCCTCATTGCCCCTTATTGGCCTTGTCAGATTTGGTTCCCCTGTCTTTGGCCTTATCTAGTTCACCCTTCATGGATTCTGGATCCAATTCCAGACTTTCTTTATCACCCGACAGACATGTTTCATGCAGACGTTTTAAGCCTAAAGCTGACTGCATGGTTTTTCCACTTCCATTGATAGCTAGACAACCCAGGCTTTCCTTCCCTATATGTCACTTTCTTTTATCTTCCAATAAAACTTCTACTAGGAAGATTTACTGAAGTAAATGGAGAAGATTTGTTTTTGAGCACAACAGAAAGACATTGACCATTTTCAGCACCAGTGTATAACATTCGTGAGTTTTTGACTACAATTTTTAATGAAGGGGATAGCTCCTCAGCTATTAAAGTACAACCAGCTGCCATTTATAATTTTCATATAGAAGTTAACAATTACACCTTAACATCTTCAAAACTTTGTAAGGCCTTTATAAGGGGTATCTTTTTTTCCTGAGATCCCCTTTTAAAGATCCAACTCGACCGTGGGATTTGAATTTAGTTTTACAAGCTTTGCCTCAATCTCCATTCAAACCATCAGCAAAGTGTGAACTTTTAACCTGGAAAGCTATCTTTCTGGTAGATATAACCTCTGCTCGAAGAGTATTTGAACTTCAAGACTTATCTTCTATAGTTCCTTATTTAATTTTCCATACAGATAGAGTAGCATCACGAACTAACCCATCCTTTCTTCCTAAGGTGCTGTCAGAATCCATCATCAATCAGTCTATTAATCTTCCAGTTTTCTTTCCAAATTTCACAAACAAAGGAGAATACATGTTACAATTTTTGGATGATCACAGACAGTTATATTTTTATTTGCATAGAACAAAGAATTTCAGAAAAACAGATCAATTATTTGTTTCTTTTCCAGAATCTAAATTGGGCAAGCCAGTTACCAAAGTAACTTTAGCCAAATGGTTAACTGATTGAATTTCCTTTGTCTGTAACAAATTGGGATTGTCTTTATCAAAACCTTTAAGAGCCCATTCATCCAGGTCCATGGCTACTTCATCAGTATTTTTATCCAGGTCTTCCATGAACAGTAACTGTGCTGCTGCAACTTGGGCTAATCCTCATACTTTTATTATTCATTACAAATTGGATTTGGTCTCAAGGGGAAGAGCAGCCTTCAGCTCAACAGTGCTCAGGAATATCTTTCCTTAGAGTCCTCCCAAGATTCAGGTAGCTAGTTGTTGAGGGATGAATGAAAATTGACTATCAAATAAGGAAGTTATGTACGTTCCATCTGTGTTGGCCATTTTCATTCTTCCTCAATTCCTCTCCCTCCAATCCCATACTAGTTGGTTTGTGACTTCTAGAAGAAAGGGAAGATAATAAGGAAACCAATTATGTTAAGTTGTCAATCTCGCCTTCATTCTTGCTGGATGGGTTCGGAGCCAATCCTTGGCTCCGACTCGGCCTAATACTAAAGCTCGAGAGCTGTTTTCACCGGCTCGAGGCTATGCTATGTCCCATAATGCTAGGCGTCATATACCCAGATCTCGTTTGCCGCTTCAGCTACGAGGTTGCGTTTTCACCGGCTCCAGGTCGTATTTAAAATTTTTTATAATTATAGTTAGTCTTCGATTGATATTTTTTCTCTAGATTTTTTCTGATAGTGTTAGTAGTCTCCTGACTAGTCTTCCCCACCTTTATTAGTAGTTTTCCTACTATTTTCCATCCTTAAGGTGGTTAGGCCTCCCCCCCCCCTTTTTATAGTAGTTTTGTACAGTAGGTTTATACAGGTTCCTTTAGTAGGTGTGTGTGTGGAATTCTGTTGTTATTATAGTAACTTTAAGAGTGTCTGTCAAGTGTTGTGTTTGTGTTTGTATACTTGTTTAGACTTTGTTGTCCCATTCCTGTGGTACCATGTCTAAGGATACCAAGATATCGGGATTCAAGAAGTGTGACTCGTGCTGTCAGAGGATGTCTCTGACAGATGGTCACACTTCTTGTGTGTATTGTTTGGGCCCTCTGCACCTGCAGGACTCTTGTTCCATCTGTCATGCTTTTAGCCCAAGAGTCCTGCAGGAGCACAGAAATAAGCTCATCTTGAGGGGCTTATTGAAGCCCGAAGGTTCTCCTACCAAGCCTCTATCAGGAAAACCTTCTAAGCCCGCCAAACCGTTGGCTCCATGTCCGGAGTCGGCGCCGAGCAGACCTTCTTCTGCCTCGTCAATTCCGGCCGGAACCGATACATCGAGGCCTCAGTTGGCTCCGACCTTGGCGTCGGAGCTGTCTCCAAGCCGAAAGCGCTCCCGATCTCCTTCATTGGAGTCGGTCAGATCGACTCCGAAGTCCCCTTTGCTGTCGGAGCGGAGCCATAGGTCTCACCCCTCTAGATCTTCCAGGCTTTCGGACCACGATCTTGAGAGGGTAGTCAGTAGGCTCTTGAAGTCGCAGGCGCTCGCCCAGTTATTGCACGGCCCATCTCAACAGACAGTGGCTTCCCCAACGCCTGCTCCAGTTCCTCCTCCGACTATTCCTTTGAGCTCGGAGCCGGAGGCCATCGGGGTTGGTACCATGGGGGCATCGGAACCGATTCCACCCTTATCGGTTCCTTCTTCGGCTCCGATACCTTCATTGGCTCTGTCCTTGGAGGGATCTGGGCGCCGGGACTCCCTCGTCAGTTCCGAGGGGGCGAGTGGCATCAGACCCTTGTCCGACCCCTTTCTCCCTCTCAGAGCGTCGGCGCAGGTGAGCTCAGCCCCGACATCGGCCTCGGAGCCGTCCCTCTTGGTGCCGGGAGGAGCTGTCATCTCTTTGGAGCTGGGTCCCTCCTCTCTGCCTGATAGGAGCGCCTTTGAGATCATGAGGAGAAACGTGCTGGCTCCTATGCCGGCGCCACGGTCGGCCCCATCGGCCCCTCCTTCCATGGTGCCTGCTTCAGCCTCTGCCTACCCGCCCGAACCTAAGTGTGGAGAACCAAAGCTCCAGGTCACCCCATTGGGTGTATCCTCCTCTTCTGAGGCCTCCCCTTGATCCTGCGGGGCAGCCACCTCGGAAGAGGACATGCAAGAGGAAGCATGTGGACTCCCTAGAGTCAGTGACATCTGACACTGACCTGGAGGATTCGGAAGGGTCCCCAAGGTCCCCCTCTGAGGATGTCTCTTTTTCTGACATCCTAGAGATCCTTAAACAGAGGGGTAACTGGTCTGCCCTCAACCCTTCCGAGGACGAGTCGGTGTACCTGGACGCATTCGGTTCTCGCCCTTCCACCTGTTGGGTGTCCCCGCCTTTCGACCCACTCATGGAGGTGGTGGCTCGGAAGGCGTGGACAGCTCCGGATACTATGGAACCAACTCCCCGAAGGCCCACATAATTTATTACAGCCCATTTGGACAAGCAATTTCTCACTAAGGGCATTCCCGTTGATGCCATGGTGGTGGCGGTGGCCACTAAGAAGGATTTGGCTGACCCTTCAGTTCCTGTCCATCCTCCTAATAAGGAATCTAGGACTATGGATAGGTACGGCAAGCGAATGTTTTCTTCAGCGACCTTTGCCATGCATTCGCTGAATTATTTGTGCCATTTCACCCGTCTTCAGAGAGACCTTCTCAAAGAACTAGGTGATACCTTACAGGACCCATCAGCTGCGGGGTCTCAGGAAAAGATCAACTCCCAGCTAGGGACCCTGAACTCTATTGTAAACACCTCCATGCGGCTCATTTCCTATGCCGCCGATGGAGCGAGTAGGGCTGCAGGCATGGGCGTTGCTCTAAGGAGACACACCTGGATGCGGCTTTGCAACTTTGCCGACCCCTTCAAGGCGTCTTTCACTAACACCCCCTTTGACGGTTCTGCCTTGTTTGATCCTCAAGTGAAGGATACTTTGACCAGGTGCGAGCAGGAAGGCAAGACTCTCTCTGCCGTAGGAGTCTGTTTTTCTACTCCTTCTAGACCATACCCTAAGGGTCAGAAGGGTGGGAAAATGTGGTTCCGCAAACCTCAGGGAGTACTGCCTGACACATGTGGTGAGCTTCCCTCCAGAGGCAGAGGAGGGAACAATAATAGACGCCGCCTGAGGGGCAGGGGGGGTCCACAGAATCAGGGTAGCAGAGAATCTTTCTCTGACAAACCCTTTCAGCACCCCTGAGGAGCTGCCCGACTGTCCACCTTCAGAGGCAGTCGGGGGAAGACTATCACTGTACCCAGAAACCTGACATTCCCTCACACAAGACAAATGGGTACGGTCGATCATATCCGAGGGCTACAGAATTCCCTTTACTCACACCCCACAACAGCCAAAAGGGCCCCTTCCAGACGTTCCACCCGGTCTGAGGGATCTAGCAGCATTAGAAATTTTAAGCTGCTAAAAAAATGGGCCATCCAGCCAGTCCCAGCAGACCAACAAGGATCCAGTATCTACTCCAAGTTCTTTTTGGTACCAAAAAAGACAGGGGACTGGAGACCTATTCTGGATCTCAGCAGGCTGAACAAGTCTGTTCAAAGAACGAAATTCCGGATGGTCACGCTACAATCCATTCTACCCTTTCTGGGTCAGGACAATTGCTGGGAGCCAGTCACTACCAATTCAGAGCACTGCCCTTTGGCCTCACCACAGCCCCCAGGGTGTTTACCAAATGCATGGCAGTGGTTGCGGCTCACCTGAGACGACAAGGATTCCAGGTGTTTCCATATTTAGACGACTGGCTCCTTACTGCCACCACCAGGCATCGACTACTCCAATCCAGAAATTACGCTGAACAAATGTGCAACATGCTAGGTATCTCTATAAATTTCGAAAAGTCTGCATTGTCGCCTTGTCATTCTATTACCTTCATAGGCACCGTCTTAAACACAGTGGAGCTCTCAGCAAAACTACCCACACAAAGAGTTTCAGACATTCGCAACCATGTTCAGATTCTATTACAGGAGACCAGAGTTCAAGCCAGATTTGTACTAAAAACGCTTGGCCTCATGGCAGCAGCAATCACTTTACTCCCCCTAGTGTGTTTTCATATGCGGATCCTGCAGTGGATGCTATTTTCCCAGTGGTCTTTTCAGCAGCTCCCCATGTCACACACCATTCTAATCACTCAGTCATGCAAAAGACACCTTTCTTGGTGGACGGTCTCCCCTCAAGTACTCCAGGGCAGACCTGTGGTCCTTCTGCTCCTGTTGCCACTGTGACAACGGATGCCTTCCTGATTGGGTGGGGGGTGGGGGGCATTTTGGGGCAGGACAGTCCAGGGCACATGGCAACCCTTCGAATACCACTTGCACATAAATTTCTTGGAAATGAGAGCGGTACTTTTAGCATTGCAGGCCCTTCAGGACTCTCTACCAACCGGGACTATTGCAATTCAAACAGACAATATGTCTGTAGTGTGGTACATCAACAAGCAAGGCGGAACCAGATCCTACCCCCTATGTCGAGAAGCACTCAGACTTTGGCAATGGGCGATCTCTTCTCAGTGGTTTCTGGTAGCAACGCATATTCCCGGGAAGTCCAACGTCATAGCGGACAGACTGAGCAGAGCCATTCTCTTGCCTCACGAGTGGTCTCTCAACCAGACAGTAGCGGAAAGAATTTTCAGAAGGTGGGGTCAGCCTTGCTGCGACCTTTTTGCAACACCTCTAAACAGCAAGTGCCCAGACTTCTTCACCCTCTTCCCTCTCCCAGGTCTACCCCCCAGAGACGCTCTAGTTCACGATTGGCCCCGGGGTCTTCTGTATGCATTCCCCCACTTTCCCTTGATTACTCAATTAATCCAGAAAGCAACTGCCTTGAGAGCCAGGATGATCCTCATTGCCCCTTACAGTCCTCGACAAATTTGGTTTCCGTTCCTGCAACGCCATCTACTGGAGCAGCCCTGGCATCTGGACCCAGTGCCAGATCTTCTGACCCATCAATAGGGCGGGCTGCATCAGTCCCTTCGATCTCTCAACCTCACAGCTTGGTTACTCCACTTCCAACCCTAGCCAGGCTTCCCCTTATCTCTCAACCAGTTTGCGATATCATCCTCGCTTCTCACAAGTCTACTACCAGAAAGACTTATGCTAGCAAATGGAAGCGTTTCTCTGTCTGGGCAGGGGAAAATCACGTGAACCCCTTTACGGCCCCTGTCCAGACAGTTCTAGAGTTTCTAGCAGAACTCTTTCGATTGGGCTCCTCCTCAGCTACCATCAGAGTTCAACTGGCAGCCATTGCAAATTTCCACGTTGACTTGTCAGAGACGAGCATCATGTCCCACAAACTTTGCAAAGCCTTTTTAAAAGGAACCCTTTTACTTAGGTCCCCGGTTAAGGACCCTCCCCCACTGTGGGACTTAAATTTGGTACTGTCTTCCTTAATTCTTCCTCCCTTTGAGCCGGCGGCTTTTTGTTCGTTGAAGTTGCTCTCGTGGAAAACACTCTTCTTAGTAGCCATCACCTCAGCAAGAAGGGTCTCGGAACTTCAAGCCCTTTGCGTTTGCCCTCCTTATCTTGTTTTTCACAAAGACAGAGTGTCACTTAGGACTAATCCGTCCTTTTTACCCAAAATAATCTCAGAGAAAAATCTGAATCAGACCATAGATCTTCCAGTCTTCTTCCCAAATTACACCAATAGAGCTGAACGAAAGTTACATTGTTTGGACGTTCACCGTCAATTACGCTTCTACCTGGATAGAACTAAGCAAATGAGAAAATCAAACCAGCTCTTCCTGTCTTATGCGGAGGGGAAGCAAGGCCAACCAGTCTCTAAGGTAACTTTGTCCAGGTGGTTGTCCTGTCTTATCATGTTGGTCTATCAGTTAAGGAACAGGGAACTTCCTACTAAGCCTAGAGCCCATTCAACTAGAGCTTTAGCTTCTTCAATAGCCTTTCAGGCAAGATTGCCAATGGATTCCATTTGCACAGCGGCCACTTGGGCCTCTCCTCATACCTTCATTTCTCATTACAAGCTCGATATGGCCTCCAGAAGTAGGGCTGATTTTGGTTCCACGGTACTCAAGAGTTTGTTCCATTGAGCCACCCAGGATTTAGGTGCTAGGGACGCTTCCCATCCAGCAAGAATGAAGGCGAGATTGATAACTTAACATTGAGAAGTTATGTTCTTACCATAACGTTCCATGTTAGTTGTCTTCTTCTCGCCTTCTTTTTTGCGTCCCACCCTCCATCCCCCTAGCCTGGGAGATCTAGAGTACCTTGTGACAATTTTTGTCACCTCAGTTATTTCCCCAGCTAGCTCCCCCTTTTTTTTTGCTAGCTCTTCTAGAGGGCTGATATATATATATATATATATATATATATATATATATATATATATATATATATATTTATATATGTATGGATATATCCTTCTCCCTTTTGTATCTATGATTAGGTGGATTGTTCTCTGTTGTGGTGGAACATATATGTCCATAGTGTTAGCTATCAAACGAGATCTGGGTATATGACGCCTAGCATTATGGGACATAGTATAGCCTCGAGCCGGTGAAAATAGCTCTCGAGCGTTAGTATTAGGCCGTGTCGGAGCCGAGGATCGACTCCGAACCCATCAAGCAAGAAAGAAGGCGAGAAGAAGACAACTAACATGGAACGTTATGGTAAGAACATAACTTCTCATTCCTGCCTTTGAGCTCCAGATATTGGCTTTTCATCTTAATGCTGTTTCTAAATTTCTATGAAACTGTAAGGATAGCAAACAAGATCTGAGGTATGGTAGGCATTATGGGTAAGAGTGGAGCTTGATTGTTTCCAATATCCAAGAGCTGTAAAAACTGCCCGAGTCAGATCAGAAGGTTGGATCCAAAACCAGTTGTTGAGGAAGAATGAAAATGGACAACACAGATGGAACGTTATGGTGAGTACATAACTTTTTTTTAAGAAGAAATGGCAAGGGGGTTCCAAAAAAATCTCAAACCTCCTAAAACTAAGGACAATCCAACAAGTTAAAGTGTCTGTTCGAGAGCCCTTGTGATCCCCCTCCCAATGTGGTCCCTTTTTCTTCCAGAAAGTATGAATCTCCATTTTTTCATTTTGGCAACAGATTATTTTAAACAAGTAGGTTCTGAAAATCACTCATCAGGGTTACATATGGCATTGGGAGGAAATTCCTCCTTTCCAGGGGGTCATACCTAATCATCCAGATCAGACCTTTTTGTTTCCACATGTTCTTCGTCACATTTCCCAAGGAGTGATAGAATTAGTTCCTCCTTTCCAAGTGGGAAAGGTTTTTTTTAATTCAGGGATGTTCCTAATACCAAAGAAAGAAAATGCTTGTAGACCAGTTCTGGATCTGTCTTTCCTAAACCTTTTGTGATAGTGCCCCAATTCAAAACAATATCACTTCACAATCTGTTATCTCTTCTTCCTTCAGGTTTGCTGATGACACTAGATTTAGAAGATGCTTAATCATCACATCCCTATTCATCCAGACTTCAGACGTTTTTTAAGTTTCTTTGTATCTGGATCACATTTCAGTTCACTTCCTTACTCTTTGTACTATTTTCTGCACCAGGAGTGTACACAAAGTATCAAGCTTCAGTTATAGCTTATTGCAGGGTACAGGGTATCCACATTTTTCCACAATCAGACAACTTGAAATGTCAGGAATCTTTCTCTGTGAGAGATGTTTTACACTACCTGGTATTCCAAGAGAACATTCAAAAGTTTTTCTTGACTCCTCCACACAACATTCTTCCTGGGATTTCAATTAGACATTTCAGTTCAAAGAGATTTTCTTCTAGAGGAAAAAAATAGATCTTTATTTAGATTTATTTCCAAGGTTTTCCACTCAGATTTCAGTCACTGTGAGTGAATACCTCAGGAGTTTTTGGGTCTCATGACATCTATGATTCTTATGATACACCTGGCAAGACTCCAGATGTGAAAGATACAGTGGTATCTAAAATCTCTTTGATCCCAGCATCAACACCCTTTATCTTTTCAAATCCAAGTGCTGCGATTTGACAGAACAGAAATCTTTTAGTGGAGACAACAGATATTCTTAAATTCAGGTCTCCCCTTATCCTTCCTGCTGCACAGCAGTCAGTCACCACAGACGCTTCAGACTTTACTAGGGAAGCAGTTTCAGGAGGGATAAAAGTTCAGAGGATGTGTGATATCAAGGACAGATGCAAGCTCATAAATATCAAGAAGATGGTTGCCCTGATCTATGCACACAATTATCTGGACCATATTTGGTGTCCAGGGTGTGTTGAGGTAGTTACAGACTATACTATAATCATGTGTACATCAGCGAGCAAGGGGTAACCAGGTTGTACCCCCTTTGCAGGCTAGCCGTGTTAGCTTTGTATATAGCTTCACAGCACAATCTATCTGCAGGCAACCTGTATTTCATCAGAGCAGACAAGCTGAGAAGGATCAGGGCAGATCCTCATTAATGGGAACTAAATCAGGGGGGTCTTCCAAGATTTGATCCAGTTTTGGGAAGTTTCCAAAGTAGACCTTTTTGCCTCCTGGCTGAGAAATCAGCTGGCAAAATTCTGTTCCAGGACTCAATGCTACTATCTCCCTGGAAGACAGATGCCTTTTCTTTGGACAGGAATGTTCCTGTACACTTTTCCACCTTTTTACTACTGTACAGGGTGCTTCTGAAGATTCAAAATTAATCGTCCAAGATCATTGTGGTGACTCACTTCTGGTCCAGGCCACCATGGTTCTCCCTTCTTTTTGGAAATGGCCAGGGGCAATTACCAGAAGCTTCCTGACATACTGGATCTACTCTCAAAAGAACAGGGATAGTTGATACACCCAGACATCAATCATATTCAGTTCACTGCCTGGATGGCAGGGTCTTAATTCATTTTATACACTTGTTTACTGAGGACATGAAGCAGGTGCTAATGGAAGGAAGAAGGCCTGCTACTTGAAAATCATATATTAGCAAATGGAAAAGGTTTTCTAGTTGCTGCCAAAGAAATAACCAGCACACATTCAGGACTAGTTGTTCTCTGGTTTTCAATATTTGTGAATAGCTATCCTATGGCCTTTCTTATTCTTCTACCAAGGTTCATTGATCGGCCATGTCTGCCCATGGATCTTCCTCTTTCAATGCAGTCTCATTTCAAGATGTTCTTGAAAGGGGTTTTCATAAGAGACTTCTGTGACAACAGGGAAATACTGCCAGTCCAGCTAGCTGGAATTTTGTAAATAATTATATGTCACTTGAAAATATTAATATGATTTACATAGAAATGTGACACTGCCCGCCTAGCTATCTGGAATTTTGTAAATAATCCTATGTCATTTGTGAATATTAATATGATTCATATCATTGTCTTACAAATGTAAGAGAACTATATGTTATGTGGATATTAAACTACTTGGTGCAGAAGTGTGTGTTGAACTGTATGTTATGTCTGAGCTTCAAGAATGTAACCACAGTGTACCCTACTGGAAAAAGGACAAAAATGTATATAAACTATATACCTGTGCAAATGTATGTTTTAATAGTAGACACTGGAACATACACAGTTAACTTTTAAAACTTCAAGAAAATAAGTTGAAAAGTAAAGTGTTTTACAATTGTGTTATCTCTCAGAAAGCAGACACAATGTCTTGAGCTAGAAGTTTTTGTATTGTCTTGAAAGTAATTTTAATTACTAGGTTTAAAATGTAAAATGTTTTATTGCTTCTTAGCAGCTGCACATCTGAGAGATATGTACTTCTCACACAGAGATGATAAAATTCTTAGTTTCTGTTAGCCTGCAAACTGAAGGCAGGTGACAAAGAGTGATGTCATCCAGGATAACCCAGCAGTAATATGTGATATTAATTTATGAACTCTCTCAGAGAGAGAGAGAGAGAGAGAGATGGTGCATTTTGCATCTTGTCTTTGACCTAGAAACGTCCATTCAGCACTTCTGCATTTGCCTTGCTAATAGTAAGGGTACAGTGATTTCTTTTAGATATAGTTAGGAATATAGTAAAGATTAGCTTAGATGTTTTCTGTATTTATTTGAGACTGTCCTGCAATGTTGTTTTAAAATATTTCCTGTGATTCTCCACCCCTAACCGGGAAAAGCCGAAAGACTCAACAACAACAACAACAACCTGTGATTCTGAACTCTGTAGTTACTGTGTTGTTTGAGTAATTTTTTGTTCTTTTATTATTTATTATTAAATATATTTCAACCTTTTAATTGTGGCTGGTTTTTTTAAAGATATTTAAGATATTAGAATACTTGCATATGTTTTTGATGACACTGTATAGGCCACTCAAATAGCCTTGCTCTTGGTCACACTTACCCTTTGAATAATAGTAACACTACATAGTAGGATTGGTCACCCTTTGTTAAGGGCCTAAAGTAGCTAATAAACAGGGGTTGGTGGCAGTGATAACTACCTTATAGTCTGGGCAGAAGGGGGCATAGCTAGTAAACCTGTGCCAGCCTTACCCAGGAGTGTCTGTGTCTTTGTATATAAATCAAATCTCAAAGTGTGTGTGTGTGTGTGTGTGTGTGTGTGTGTGTGTGTGTGTGTGTGTGTGTGTGTGTCAGCTACTTGGGCAGGGACACAAAGCACTGGTTGGACAGAGAGGGTGCTGGAGGTCTTGGCTTGACCCCTTAGCTGAGATCTTAATCCTATAGCTGTGCCAGTGGGGAGTCTTACTGGGGATCTGGAGAAAGAGGGAGAAACTAGCCCCAGACTGACTGCGATCTCTGTGTGCTCTTAAGGGAAATTGCACTTTACTGTGTGTGTACTTGTCATTCTCCCATTGTGTACTTCCCTCAGTGGTACTAGTGGTGAGGATTGAGGCTCTTTGGTTACTGGGCCAGTGCAGGGGCATCACATATTAATTGTTTACCAGTGGTGGGATATCCACATCACATATTAATTGGTTGATAGTGGTGAGATAGAGGTAGATAGATATTATTATTAATATAGAAAATATAGAAAATAATATAGTGAGATATGGAACTTTTCCATGTGACAATTGCATATATATATAAACATATAGTGGATAGTTTTGAAAGTATTAATGGAAAAAAATTGACAGAATAGGCAGCTTCACTTGCAATAGTGAAACGATTATATATAGTTTAAAATGTCCTTGTGGATTATTTTATATTGGGGAAAGTAAGAGAAGCTTTGCTGCAAGATTAAAAGAGCATGTAAGGAACATCAAGAAGCAAAGATTTCAGAGGCCTGTAGCTATGCACTTTAAGGAACACCATAATGGAGACCCACAGGGGTTACAGGCAACTGTTTTGGACCAAGTGAATGCTAGGTTTAGTACTGATGAACAAATTATGTAGGAAGCAATATTTATTTTAAAATATAACACAATGTTTCCAAGAGGTTTGAATAGGGAATTCTCTTGGAAGCATTTAATATAAGAAGGTTGAAAAAAAAGAATATTAAAAGTTAACCTTTTTAGTTGGCTTTTTCAGTGAATTCTTAACTGGATGATTATTTAATTGATTAAATGTATGTATTTAAGTGTATGCTTACTAGCAGAAAGATGTACTCTGAAAAGGCTTTTCTGAAAGCTGAGGTGCCAGTGAAGTGTTACTTGCTCTTAATGGTATAAGAGTTTGAAGTTTTGCTGTTTTTTACTGCAGAAGTTATTTTTTTATGTTAATAAATCACTCTGTGTACTAAACTGAGTGAATTCATCTGGCCTGGAACTTGTGGTGTGAGGTCTGGTTTGTTCTACATTGTGGTGGTTTATTATGGCCAGTGAATCGTTTGTGAGACTGCCAAGACTGTTTAGAGAATTGTAAATGGATTCCAGCCAAAGAACTTTGGATAATTCATTTTTGGTTCCTCCCAGCCAAGAGAAGGAGAGGGTCAGAGTTTGTTAACCCATGGCAATGATGGTTCTGCTCCAAACCCAGAGTTTGCTACCAGTATATACCCCAGGTGGGATGAGAACAGGCAGAAACGGTCAGTGAATTCATTCTCAACAGTGAGTAAGAGAAGAAATGTTTCTGTAATACCTGATGTGCAAGATTTATCAGAACAAGCAAAGAGACTGATTTTTAAAGAGACGTCTGTTTTTTTTCAACTTACAGCCTCAATAGATATCAAGAACTAGATATAACACCTAAAGGCTTAAGAGCCTTTCGTAATCCCTCTACACCATTTGATTTGACCAGCGACGCTGACATAGCATTTCATGAATGCTGGGTGGCAGCAGCGCACTGATGTAGCTCTGAGTGGGTCAGCATTTTGGTGGAGAGAGACATGCTGAAGAGGGCTAAGCTGAAATCTGAAATTAAACAAATTTGTTCAAATATTGCAAGTAAGATCAGTCAGGAAGCCTTTGAAGGCTATTTGTGGAGTGTCAGTGATAAATTGTTGACTTATGAAAAAGAGCTCATTGATCGTAAAAAGAAAAAACTGTTGAGAGACATTTGGGATTACGAACGCAAGCAAGCGTTCATTTCTTCTTCCGGAACTAACGAAAATCAGCGTGTTAGGTTCCAGGAGGGGAAGGAGGTAACTGAACAATCTGTGAATTATTATACATCGGCTGAGAGTGGAGCCTCATCAGCAGAAGGTAAAGGGGGAAGAATGGGAAGACTACCCACGGCTCTCAAAGGGACAGAATCCAAGGTATCTCAACAGACATTTTCGTGACCAACCTGGGTTACAACAAGGGAATACGTTGGCAGGATCAACAGTGTGGTGCCAGATATAATTCCCAAACCATCAAACAGGGAAAATGGACATAATAAAATGGGACTTTCTAATAATATAAATGTGAGTGGTTTTGAATATATTGCAAATTTGTCTGCATACATTATTAGCGATGAAGAAAAAAATGTTTTACATAAGGGATTGAAATTTATCCTAACGTCTCTTCCCAGAATGTATGAGTTAAAGGGGGAAGTATTTAACTTTCTTCACAAATTACATTTAATAGATTTCTTTGAAAATCAAACAAAAAGCTTAGAAGCAGATGTGAACAATGCAAGTTTTGTAGATGCTGTAAGTAACAAAGAGAGTTTTTTGTTGCAATTCTGATTTACAATGCAATGCTTATAGTAATTTTGATACTAGTGCTGTTTCTTATAAAAGCAAATTTATGCCTCCTTTTAAGTGTGACAAAATTGAAATGTTTCATCATATGTTAAATTATGTGATAGAGCAAGACTGCGAAAAGTTTTTTAAAAGTGAAATTCAGTATAATATGACATATAATATGACACAAGAAGAATGGGTGACCTTAAAAGATTTAAGGGAAATAAAGGATCTTATATTTAAGCCTGCAGATAAGGGGGGGACGACTAGTAATAATGCATTACACACAATATGTAAATATGCGTTTACAGCATCTAGAAAATGATAAAATCTATGAAAAGGTAGGTGTTTTTAACTTATCAGGAGATGGTCAAGAACTATGAAGAATGAATACATAAAGGGGTTAGACTCAATTATTTTAGTCATGAAGATGCTAAAAATAAGTTCTTGAATAAAAGTAGTCATTTGGCAAATTTTTTATGTGCCTAAAATACATAAAAGCATGGTTAATCTTCCAAGTCATCCCATTGTATCTGCCTTCAATTATGTAACCCATAATTTGGGATGTTTTTTGCATCAATTTTTGTGATACAATTGCCTTCATATATCAAAGACAGTTTTGATTTTTTTGGATAAAGCAAAGAAAATAACATGGCAGAAGAACATGTTTTTTATAGTGATAGATGTAGTCAGCCTATACACTAGCATTAAACATAGTGATGGCATAGAAGCTATAGAAGTTTTTATGGGGAAGAGCCCCAGTACACAGTATATCATAGAACTGATATTGCTCTGTGTGGAAAATAATATATTTGAATTTGATGGCTCTCTGTATCATCAGAAGTGTGGGACAGCTATGGGAGCAGCTTTTGCCCCCACATATGCTAACTTATTTATGGGTCTCTAGGAAAATTTATGTGTGTATAGGAATGACTTTTTTAGAAAACATGTTGTTCATTTTTATAGATACATTGATGATCTGATTTTTGGTATTTGGATAATAGTAAAATTACACAGTAGGATTGGTCACCTTTTGTTAAGGGCCTAAAGTAGCTAATAAAGAGGGGTTGGTGGCAGTGATAACTACCATATAGTCTGGGCAGAAGGGGGCATAGCCAGTAGACCTGTGCCAGCCTTCCCCAGGAGTGTCTGTGTGTTTGTATATAAATCAAATCTCAAAGTTTGTGTGTGTGTGTGTGTGTGTGTGTGTGTGTGTGTGTGTGTGTGTGTGTGTGTGTGTGTGTGTGTGTGTGTGTCAGCTACTTGGGCAGGGACACTAAGCACTGGTTGGACAGAGAGGGTGCTGGAGGGCTTGGCTTGACCCCTTGGCTGACTGAGTTCTTAACCCTATAGCTGTGCCAGTAAGGTGTCTTATTGGGGATCTGGAAAAAGAGGGAGAAACCAGCCACAGACTGACTGTGATCTCTGTGTGCTCTTAAGGGAAATTGCACTTTGCTGTGTGTATACTTGTCATCCTCTCATTGTGTACATCTGTTACTGGTGCTAGTGGTGAGGATTTAGGCTCTTTGATTACTTGGGCCAGTGCAGTGGCATCACAGCTTCCAAGAAAACCAGTGGCCCCCTCTTTGCGATTTTAATTTTGTGTTAAGAGAAGCTAAAACTTGCTCCATTTCAACCAGCTAATCTGGCTGACTTGAGGTTGCTCACACAGAAAACAATTTGTTTGCTCTAACCTCTGCGAGAATGGTATCTGAATTGCAGACTCTTTTGGTGAGTCAGCCCAATTTCATTTTCCATAGGGGTGTGGTTTCTTTGAGAACTAATCCTGCCTTTATGTCTAAAGTGGTATCTAAGTGTACTTTAAGCCAAACTATCCATCTCACTATTTTATTTCCTAAAACTAAAAATGAGGGAGAAAGCATACTCCATACCTTGGATGTCCTCAGACAACTCAAATACTATCTTGATAGAACTAAGTCTTTCAGATCTTTGTATCAATTGTTCTTTTCCTGTGAAGGTAAGAAGAAGGGACAACCTGTGTAAAAACAGACTATTTCCAAATGGTTGTCTAAGGCTATTACCTTTTGTTATACTCACCATAACAAAACTATTGCACGCAGGGTCAAGGCCCAGTATGGCAGTGGCTTGGCTTCATCTATGGCTTTTTGGAAAGGGATGGATTCTAGAAATATTCTAGAAGCCACTACTTGGTCCCCTGAGCATACTTTTACAAAGCATTATAAGCATGATTCCTTCTCTATGATAGGACCATTCCCCAGGTGCTCCTGGACTCTTCTCCTTAAACCTCATAAATGTAGTTAGCTGTGGTAATCTACCCATATAACTAAGGCAACTGCAGCAGTTATCAGTATGATGAATATAGTACAGTTATGTACCTTGAACTTACCATAACAGTAGATGTTCGAATGATCTTTGCTGCAGTAGCCACCCCCCCCCCCTTCCATTTCCCTTGTTTTTTGGTGTGATTTTTATGCCAGCATGTGAACATTTATTATTTGTTGTTCTTAGTATTGTCATTCTAGGGCTCAGCCTTCCTGTCTCTGCTGGCAGAAAAGCTCTGAAGGCCTTTGAGTCCATATAGCTAAGCCTAATGTAGCAGTAATCATTCAAACATTTACTTTTATGGTAATATCAGCCTAATCAACTGTACTTTTAGACTAGAAATACAAAAGCATTATTTCAGGAGGTATGGTTAAGTGAAACATTTTATTACAGAAAATAGTTAACTGTAATTATACAGCAACATTACATTTCTTTCTACATCTTTCCTCCTCTGCTTCTTAAATACAATTCACTCCTCTAAAAACTTTCCTCACAACTTCCTGTCCCTCCCAACCTCACATCACCTACACTTCCCTTCTCACCTGTTAGATCCAGAAATCCATCCCATCTACTGTCTTCCTGTTGTGAATATCTCATTGTAAAATAGTGTGCCTTTACTAGTTTTCACAGTTTTGTATAAGATTAGTGGCACAAAAATAGTGTACCTTTACTAGAGCTCATAGTGTAGTATAAAATTATTTATGCAATCTAAATGCCTTTACTGGTGTTTGCACTTCTACTGTAAGAAGTTTAACAACATATTGACAGCCTTGCACTGATTAACATATTGTGTCAGTCTGTGTAACTATGCATCATTACCTATCAACACTCATGGTATATGTGCTCAGGTTATCTAATGGAATGTTTCACATGCTCTGAGTTTCTCTATCCTTACAATTTAATACTGTTCTCAAACTTGTCACTTTTTCTCATGACATATGTAGATCCCTTCCATGTTTAGTAGATGTGCCTCACATAATGCTGACATGAAAAGGATTGTTCAATGTGGTTAAAGAAAAAAAGGGGTGGGCATCTAAAACTGAATAATTAATTACCTACCTGGTCAGTTTTAAAGGCTAAGAGATATGATTTTTTTTCTTTTATTTTAAAGATCTCCACATTTGATGTCAACCCTAAGTATGCAATTCTGTCTTTTGCAACGGAACCACAAGAAATTGTCAAAATAACCGATCCAGAAAGTGGGAATGCAGACGAAGTGTTGAAAAAAATGAAAAAGTTTGAGTATGCTGGTAAGTGCCTATGTTTTACTACTGCTGCCCCTGCTTTTATATATGATTGCCCCTATCTTTCATAGACTTCTGACAGCAACTCTGTTTAGAATAAAAGGACTTATAAAACTGTATGTTTATCCCGAATCCTGGTAGCCATTAGAGACTCAACATCATCCCCCCTTTTCCCATTTTCTACTTGGGGTCAGTGTAAACTCTCGCCATCTCTCTCAATTCAGTGCCACACTCTTGCCTTCTTTAAAACTCATGCCTGACTGTTGCAGATCTTCTCTCACACAATCCATCCACCTCTTTGCTGGACATCCTCGTTTCCTCTTACCTTCTTCCTGTCTGTCCCGAATCTTTATCAAATTGTCTTCTGCTTTTCTACACGTGTCCAAACCACCGTAATCTGTTCTCTTTGATCTTTTCTGCAATTGGAGCTACTTTGACTTATTTTCTTATGTCCTCATTTCATCATCTGTCCCACAGTGCGCATCCTAACACCCTTCTCAGGTACTTCATTTCCATCACCTCTAGCTTCTTTATCTGCTCTGCCTTTACTGCTCAGGTTTCTGAACCATACATTAGTATTGGTTGCACCAGTGTCTTGTACACCTTACTTTTCAGCTTCTTTGGCAGTCTTCTGTCATAGACTACACATGAGACTCCATTCCAGTTGGCTGCAGCCCCTCTGATTCTAGCTTTGACCTCTTCATTCAGACTTCTCTTCAACCATCCCTCCCAGATACTTGAAGGTATTTACCTGTTCCACTAACTTCCCTTCTATCTCGATTATCAGCTTTTTCTGATTTCCCCAATTTGCTGCCATTACCACTGTCTTATCTGTGCTTAGTTGCATCCCATGTGCCTTCAGTTTTTCATTCCATTCCCCCTATCCTTTGCTGAAGTTCTTGCTTAGAGTCTACCTGTAATGCTCCATCTTCTGCATACAGTAACTTTGTTGATCTCTTCCCTCCAACCTGTTTGCTAATGTAGTCCATCACCAGTATGACTAGCAGTGGGCTCAGTGCTGAACCCTGGTGTACACCGACTCCCACTGGGAATCCCTCTGTGAGGCCAAACACTGCTCATAGTCGAGTCATTGGGTCTTTGTCCATAGCCTGCATTAATTCTACCAATGTTTCTGGGACTTCAAACCACCGCAGTACTGTCCAGATCAGCTTTCTTGGGACCTTGTCATATGCTTTCTCCAAGTCTAGGAATACCCATTTGGACTCTTTCCTCATCTCTAGCTTCTTCTCAACTATCTGTCTCATTGCAAACATAGAGTCAGTTGTGTTGCATCCTGATCTGAATCTGAACTGCTCATCTCCTGTCTTACATTCTACTCCTCTGCGTATCCGTTTGTCACCCTCTCCAGAACTTTCATGCAGTGTGATAGGTGTTTGATGCGTCTGCACTGCCCACAGTTAATGATGTCCCCTTTGTTCTTCTACACTGGCACCAGTATGCTTATTCTTCAGGCATCTCCAATACGCCTTTCTCTCCACATTGCTATGAGTACCCTTAGGAGCCATTTCTCCCCATCTCACCCGACATCTTATCATATCTGCTGTGACCTCATCTGAGCCTGCTGCTTTTCCTGATTTCATTTTCCTTAGTGCTGTTCTTACTTCTTCTAGGGGTGGGCTCCTCTTCTTCTCTCATCGTAGGCTGTTTCTGGGGCAGTACAGCTTCTTTGGGGTTTTCTTCATTCAGAAGCTGCTGGAAATACTCCTTTCATCTTCCTTTGATGCCCTCTGGACTGGTGAGCAAGTTTTTGGGCATCCCTTATGAAGGGTGTCTGACTATCTTCTTTATCTTTCTGTTTTTGTCTTGCAATCTAATATAGTTCCTTTGTGACCCTTACTGAGTCGCTTTCCAGAAGTTGGTACCGTGCCTCTGATGCTCTATCCTTTGCTATTGCAACTCCTTTCTTAGCTTCTTTGT
Organism: Protopterus annectens; assembly: GCF_019279795.1. NCBI lineage: Eukaryota > Metazoa > Chordata > Ceratodontiformes > Protopteridae > Protopterus > Protopterus annectens. Next base: position 642,761,250 of record NC_056743.1, read on the forward strand.
TAGCCAAACAGAATTCCTTCCTAGCCTGGTCTGTCTTTTCTATCTCATATTTTCCTACACTCATTCTTTCTTTTGATCACTTCCTGGATTTCTGGATTCCACCACCAGCTTTCCTTATGTACCTTATTTCCATACCTGGCTTGGCCACATATCTGTTCTGTAGTCCTAACACATGCTGTTTTGAGGCACTGCCATGCTTCTTCAACTCCACCTATTTTCTCCTCTTCTTGGGGTGCTAGAGCCCTGAGTAATTCCTTGAACTGTTGCACTTTCTTTCAGTCAATGTTCAGGTCTTCAGCCTGGTCTTGACCTTACAGCCTTCTCTAACCACTGCTTGCAGCTGATTGTGGCAACCACTGGTTTATGCTGTGGGCCGACTGTTTCACTGGGGATGACTTTGCAATAATAGATTCTACCCCAGTGCCTTTTCCTTTCTAGGAGGAAGTCTATCTGAGTTGCATGTTGGCTACTCTTGCATGTGATTTTGTGACTGTCTCTCTTTCTGAACCATATTTATTTATTTATTTTATTTATTATTTGTTGACCGGGAAAGTCAGACTAGGTTCCACAGATCCTGTTTTCAGCGGAGGCCCTGGGAGAAATGCTCCAGAAGCATGTTTTTAGAATGTGAGAGGAAACCGGAGTACCCGGAGGAAACCCACACGAACGCAGGGAGAACATGCAAACTCCACACAGAAGGCACCCCAGCCGAGAATCGAACCGGAGAACCTCTTGCTGTGAGGCGACAGCATTAACTGCTGCACCACTGCGCCGCCCTGTTGTTGGCTACTATCAAGCCATTTGCCAGACAGAAGTCTAGAATGGCTTCTCCTTCTTTATTTATGTTGCCCCACCCATTTGAACCCAGGCAGTTCTCAAATCCTGTTCTGTCAGTCCCAATATGTACATTCAAGTCACCCATTATCAACATCAATTTATGCTGTGTAGGTCCTGTAACTGCTGTCTGAATGCACTCTTTTACTCACTATCACAACTCTGTTGTGGGGCATAGGCTGAGATTCTGAATACTGCCTTATCATTACACTGGAGTCAGATTGCTATGAGTCTGTCATTAATTCTGATGATATCCCTCACTGCTTTCTGAAGCCTTTCTCTAACCACAATTCCCACACCATTTCTAGCCTGCCCCCCTCCTGAGTAGGAGACTCAGGATCCCAAGCCAAGTGGCTGTGCTGCACTGCCCTTCCATCTTGACACTTAGATACATAGAATGTCCAGCCTCCTCCGTATCAACATGTCATCCACTTCCAAGCCGCTTTCTGTCAATGAACCTACATTAAGTGTAGCAGTTTTCAGTTCATGTTTGGCAGGTTGATTGGTTTTACATCCAGCTTTCTCTCATCAGAGCTATCCCGGGTAACCCAGACTGGACAACTAGACACCAGCCGGCCATGGGCTTATTGACCCAGGACTTCTGAGCTTTATGGTGGGCACACACTGGCCAGTCGGGGCTTATACACCCCTCCCACTGTTACCATGGATCCCTGGCATAGGTCGGAGTAGGCCAGGTCCTTAACCCACTTATCACCGGTAACTATCCATGCCCATTTTGGTGGCATTAGTCAACATGACCGAATCACCATTGAGTGGCTATCCCTGCTTTGGCATGCAGTCTGTGATCCATGTTCTCCTATCTTGATGATACTGCACACCACAGTAGATGCCCAAAAACAGTTGGTCTGCACAAATCTTCCCCCTATGGGGGGCTCACAGCACCATTCATGGGTTTGTTTTGAGAAGCAAAAACTCAGCATGTTTTTCAGAGGTGGGAGGAATCCCACAGGGACACAGTGATAACATGCAAACTCTAAACAGGCATTCGTCAGAGGTCAGGATCAAACCTTGTGCATGGGAGGCGAAAACCTTAACCATTATGACAACTGGTCAAAGACTGTTGAATTGTAATGCTAGATATTTGTAATGAAAAAGCTATTCATATATATTTTTTTATTTTTCATGATTATTACATAGATAATATGTGTACATAAAGTAGATGTATTCAAATTTGGTCACACACTGTGCAGAAAATTGAAAATATGGATCCAGTGTTGTCTTTCTTCATCTGATTCAACATGTGGGTTGTCAGATCCAACTGGATCTGACCTCTGCACCTTATACCAAAGTTTTGGCCCAAGAGCTCTGACTCCTTTCTTACCCACAGTCCCCTAGCCTGCCTGAATTCCCTCAGATCTCATTTGCCACCTATGTACACCAGACGTGTGGACTAAGAGCTCCATCATTATTCATGATAAGTGAGTGTTTTTTCTTCCTCCTCCTTAAAACTTTGTTAGTGTTAGGATTTAGTGCATATTTATCATACATTTGTATATTAGTGTGTTCCCTTTAGATATTTAGCTTAGTTTTTCACTAGAGTGTGTGTGTTTGCATGAGTTTGTGTCTATAGTATCCTTAACTTCTGATTATAGCATTATTCTTCTTAGATAAGTGGATTTATAGATGGATTAAGTACTTAGTTCTGATGTCATCAGGCTTTAAAAAGTGCTTTTCCTGTGGGCATAAAATTCCTCCCCAAGAGCCACACTCTCACTGTGTCTACTGCTTTGGGCCCTCTCACTTACAAGTTTCATGTTCGATCCATGCTGCCTTCGGCACCAGATCCCTTCAAGGGTGTAAAGAAAAACTGATTTGAAAAGGCCTTCTACCTCCCCAGACATAGTCTAAAATGTCCTTGGACACAAAGAAGCCCACATCTTCCCCTTCCCCTGACAAAAAGATAAAGAAAAAGAGAAATCCAGAGAGAGAGAGAAAGAGAGAGAAAATTAAAGAGAAATCTAAACACATGACATCTGAGAATTGTCTGGAGAAAGCTAAAAAAAGGTATTTCAACCCCACAGGTATTGTGGGTCTGGTACTAAAAGAATCCAGGCCGTCTGATCCAAATGTTTCTCGGATGCAGACTCCATCTCCTAAGTCGTTCTTTAGTCTGGCACTGATCAGTCCCAGCCTTCACTGTCTAATTTTACAAAAGTGCCTTTGAAGGCAGCATTGATAGCTTCTTCCTCCAGATCTGGCTGATTTATAAGAAGTCTCACAAGAGTTTGAAGTCAATCAAATAATGAGAAGATTCTTGAGGACTCAGATTCTGATGGGAGTCTGCTCAGCTCCATCTCTGAGAAAGGATTCTTGAGGACTTAGATTCTGATGGGAGTCTGCTCAGCTCCATCAATAAGAAAGGATTGGGGATCAAGCCCTTCTACCCCATCTGTTCAGTCTTCTCAGCTTCTTACACTGTCCCCATTCCCAGAGGTATTATGCATTAGATCCAGCTTTCCTGCTGTACCTGCATTAGATTTGACAGCTCTTGAGACTTCTGTTTCAACATCTTCCCTCACTCCCTCAACTCAGATGCTTTCGGGTCCAGCAGAGTCCTGCAGCCAGAGCATCAGGGTCGGGGCTCCCATGGTATAATCAACCCCAAGATCTTTGGAGCTGTCACTGCCACTTGGAGCAGCAGCACTCGACAGCTTGGTTCCAAGGTCCTCCTTGAGGCATTCAGGCATTGGATTCCAGAGGGCTTCTGACTTTTCTAATTTGGCCAACTCCTCTTTGGCTCCAATGGCTGAGTTGATATTTGAGGCTGTGGAGAACACCTTGGCTGGACCAAGATGTCTGGTATGCTCACAGAGTTCAGATCCATCCAGACTCCCTCGGAAGTCTGTATCCTTCTCCTCTCATTCTGGTAGAGAGAGACAGACGGATCCATTAGGCTTTGAGACACCTCAACCCTCAGGTCCCTTGTCTGATTTCAGTGCGTCTCCCTTGAGAGTCCCAAGGCACATTCTTCTTTAAAAGGACTTGTAAAAGGAAGCATATTGACTCCTTTCCTGAGTCTGTCATTGAAGACACCGAATTAAATGGGGGAGAAGGCTCTCCAAGATTCCCTTCTGAAGACATCTCCTTCGGAGATGTCCTAGAATTGGTGAAACAGTATAGGGGATGGTCCAATGAAGCTCCTTCTTCAGATTAGTTGGTGTTTTTCAAAGTATTTTGGTCTGGCCCTTCAGTGTCCATCATGGTCCCTCTCCCACTCACTGCCTTAGTTGGCCTTATCACTGAAACAGCCTGGAAGGAGCCTGATGTGGTAGAGCCTATTCGTAAAAAAACAGATATAATTTTAGCTGCTCCAAAGACAGGAAATTCTAGGCTTTCTGTAGATGCCATGGTGGTAGCAGCAGCCACTAAAAAGGAACCATTTGAGGAGTGTTCCTCTCTCCATCCCCTAAAAGGGAATCTAGAGCATTGGACAGATTGAGGAAATGGCCATATGATTCGGCCACATTTTCTGGGGAAAGTGTAGTCAGGAAGTGTAGGATGCTGGTCTGTAGGATGACATTGGCGATCAAGAAGAAGAAGTGGTGGAGAGTGAGGGCAGTGCCAAGGATCAAATGGTGGAAGTTGAAAAATGATAACTATAAGATGGAGTTCAGGGAAGAGTTAAGACAGGCACTGGGTGGCAGTGAAGAGTTACCAGATAGCTGGGCAGCCACAGAGGTGGTAAGGGAGACAGCTAAAAAGGTGATTGGTTTAGCATCTAGACAGACGGAGGAAAAAGAGACCTGGTGGTGGAATGAGGAAGTACAAGAGAATATACAGAGGAAAAGGATGATGAAGAAGAAGTGGGATTGCCAGAGAGATGAAGAAAGTAGACAGGAGTACAAGGAGATGAGGCATATGGTAAAGCGAGAGGTGGTGAAGGCTAAGGATAAAAGGTATGGCTAGTTGTATGAAAGTTTGGACACTGGGGGGGAGAAAAGGACTTGTACTAATTGGCTAGACAGAGGGACCAAGTTGGCAAAGATGTGCAGGATGTTAGGGTGATAAAGAATAATAAGGGAAATGTACTCACAAGTAAGGAGAGTGCGTTGAGCAGATGGAAAGAGTACTTTGAGGGGCTGATGAATGAAGAGAATAAGAGAGAGAAGTCTGGATGATGTGGGGACAGTGAATCAGGAAGTACAGTAGATTAGCAAGGAGAAAGTAAGGACAGCTATGAAGAGGATGAAGAATGGACAGGCTGTTGGTCCAGATGACATACCTGTGGAAACATGGAGGTATTTAGGAGAGATGGCACTGTTTTTTTAAACCAGATTTTTAATGAAATCTTGGAAAGTGAGAGGATGCCTGAGGAGTGAAAAATAAGTGTATTGGTACCAATTTTTAAGAATAAGGGTGATGTGCAGAGCTATAGTAACTACAGAGGGATAAAACTAATCAGCCACAGCATGAAGTTATGGGAAAGAGTAGTGGAATCTAGGTTAAGAAGGGAGATTATGATTATTGAGCAAGAGTATGATTTCATGCCAGGAAAGAGCACTACAGCTGCAATGTTTGCTATGAGGGTGTTGATGGAGAAGTATAGAGAAGGTCAGAAGGAGTTGTATTCTGTCTTTGTAAACTTAGAGAAAGCATATGACAGGGTGCCTAGAGAGGAGTTGTGGTATTATATGAGGAAGTTGGGAGTGGCAGAGAAGTATGTATGAGTGGTACAGGATATGTATGAGGACAGTGTGACAGTGGGGAGATCTGCGGTAGGAGTGACAGATGCATTCAAGATGGAGGTGGAATTACATCAAGGATCAGCTCTGAGCCCTTTCTTATTTGCAGTGGCGATGGACAGGTTGACAGACGAGATCAGACAGGAGTCCCCGTGGACTATGATCTTTGCAGATGACATTGTGATTTGTAGTGAGAGTAGGGAACAGGTTGAACAGACCCTGGAGAGGTGGAAATATGCTGTAGAGAGGAGAGGAATGAAGGTCAGCAGGACTAAGACAGAATATATGTCTGTGAATGAGAGGAAGGACAGAAGAATGGTGAGGATGCAGGTAGTAGAGTTGGTGAAGGTGGATAAGTTTAAATGCTTGGGATCAATAGATCAGTGTAACAGTGAGTATGGAAGAGAGGTGAATAAGAGAGTGCAGGCAGGGTAGAGTGGGTAGAGAAGAGTATCATGAGTGATTTGTGACAGATGGGCACCAGCAAGAGTGAAAGGTACAGTCTACAAGATGGTAGTGAGACCAGCTATGTTATAAGGGTTGGAGACAGTGGCACTGATGAAAAGGCAGGAGTCAGAGCTGGTGATGGCAGAGTTAAAGATGTTAAGATTTGTATTGGGTGTGACAAGGATGGACAGGATTAGAAATGAATATATTAGAGGGTCAGCTCAGGCTGGACGGTTTGGAGACAAAGCCAGAGAGGTGAGATTGCATTGGTTTGGATATGTGCTGAGGAGGGATGCTGGGTATATTGGGAGAAGGATGCTAAGGATGCTGCTGCCAGGTAAGAGGAAAAGAGGAAGGCCTAACATAAGGTTTATTCATGTGGTGAGAGAGGAGATGCAAGTGGTTGGTGTGAAAGAGCAAGATGCAGAGGACAGGAAAAATTGGAAACAGATGATCTGCTATGGCGACCCCTAACGGGAGCAGCTGAAAGAAAAGGAAGAAGAATTCAACCACATTTTCTATTTGTGTGCTGAACTATATAGTTTGTGTGACATATTTTCAAAGGGATTTGAATAAAGAACGTTCAAGTTCTCTGGTGTATAACTTACCAGTGGATATCCAAAAAAGTTTGGAGTCCCAGTTGTCTACTCTACAGTCCACCTCAAATGTAGCCATGAGACTGCTTTCTAACAGAGCAGGTGGTGCAGCCCATGCAGCCAGTACTGGCATTATGATGAGTCCAGTTAGAAGACTAGTTAGAATCCAAACTCTATTCAAGGTTCTTTTTAGTACCAGAAAAGACATGGGACCTGAGACCAGTTTTGGATCTCAGCAAATTAAATCAATTTTTAAAACTGACAACATTTTTGGATGGTCATGATACAGTCCATTCTACCTGTATTCAAAAAGGATGACTGGGTGTGCTTTTTAGAGCTTTGGGATGCCTACTATCACAAAACGATCCTGAGGCTGTTCAGGAGATTTCTGCATTTCCAGCTAGATGCCAATCACTTTCAATTCAGAGTGCTGTGTTTTGGTTTCACCATAGCCCCCCTAGTGTTCACCAAGATAACTGCAGCTGTGACAGCCTTTCTCAGGCTTCAAGGGATCCAAGTATTTACATATCTGAACGTTTGGCTTCTAACTGCCACCTCCAGGGATCTACTTCTAATGCATCAGGCATTCCTGCTAAAACTATTGACCTACCTGGGTATTTCTATTGACAAGAAAGCAAATTACAACCTACACAATCCATATAATTCATAAGCTTCCAGATAGACACTGTACATCAAATAGCAAGGCTACTCTCAGCATGGGTCAGATTGCTCAGATCAGTTGTTCTTCAGGTAATAAATCATCCCCACTCCCAGGCCTGACTGATATTAAGACTTATAGGTCTAATGATTTTCTTGATCATGAAAGTTCCCTTAGCCAGATATCACAAGAGAGCTCTACAGCAGACATTAGCTGTAGAGTGGTCTTAGAAAATTCACCTCCTTCACTACAAAATACAAGTCACACATCTGTAAGAACCATATTCAGTGGTGGATGTCATTTGACTGTCACTCTGGGCAGACTGTGTAGTCCTCTGGTATCCAAAGCTACAGTGACAATGGACACCTCCCTTCCTGGGTTATGGGTGCATTTCGAAGGGAGGGCAATCCAAGGAACATGGTCCCTGTTAATGGCCAAGCTTCACATCAGTGTCTATTTACTTGCCAGTTTCTACTGGTGGCCCATGTGGATTAATTCTTAGACCTTTACTATTTAAGGTGTTCATCAATAATATTGTATCTGCTTCATCTCATTCTACTCTTCTATACATAATATAATCAAAACACTTTTACACCCCACCTCCACTCCAGTAGCTGAAGATCATAGCATTATATTAAAATTACTTCTAAGGGGATTTCCAAGATAGCTGTCCAATGATCAACAGTTTGATTTCAACTCTACCAGTGTGAAAAAAGAAACTGAGGGATAATGACCAGATATTCTGCAACTTTGAGTAAATTCAGTGAATAGGTATTAAGCACACTGCCTGGATGCCAGCAAAGAAGAAACTTAAAGATCCTGAAAGAAAATCAACTAGAAAAAGTGAAGAGAAATACTGACTGGGAAGAATCCTTCAGCTGTTCAGCAAAAAGCAGTTCAAGCTCCAGCTTTGGAGCAAGACATGCCTTCCAGTAATCTAGAGGAAAAAATAAATCAATGTGCTCAAAGCTGATTAAAATAAATTAAACAGTGAAGGGATACATCAACTCAAATAATAAAAGGGTGGGAAAAATGGAAAAAGCTTTAAATAGCTGTTCAGATGAACTGACAAAACTGCAAAAATCTAAACAAAGAAAAGGCTGGCTGAGTATGAAACTGCTCAAGAAGAATTGTTTCAAAAAATAGTACAGTTAGAGGACAGAGCATGTAGGGAAAATCTGAGATTTTCAGCTGTACCAGATAAACTGGAAGGAATAAACTGTATTAAGTTTATGAAAGCTTATATAAGCAGCTGGACTGGTATTCCACAGCAGCTTTTATTATTTGAAAGGTATTACATGTGTATTCTCCAAACCTGACCACGAGAAAGCAGCCAAGACCTGTATTAGTAAAGATGTAATCATACCAGTCTAAAGAATTGATCTTGACAAAACGTTGACAGAAGAGCAAAGTACTAATAATTGGAGACAGTAAAGTGTTTGTGGAAAATGATTATTCACTATACATCAGGCAGAGGAGAAGCAAATGTATTCCAGCAAACAGGGAATGTTGAGAGACAGGTGTGAGATTCAAGTTGCTGTACTCAGCGGTCTTCAGAATATTTTTTCCTGATAATCAAAGTCATCTTTTTTTATGTAGAACAGGCCAAGGAGGAAATACAATTTGTCCGACAAAAAGTGAGCCACCAAACACAAGGAGACTCTGCTTCTCATTCTTCTGATAATTAAGCTTATAGAGTGACTTTGCAGTGTTACAAAGGAAAATGCTTGAGAGACAGAAAAAAGAATAGGAGGTGATTAGAAGAATTAGGAGTACCTTGAACTTGAACCAGAGTCTGGGGTTGGGAGATGGAGATAAAAAGAAAACCAGCAACACTGGAATTAGTGAATAAATGTGAGACTATAAAATGTCATTCACATTTATGTACTATGGCTTTACAAGAAAAAGTGGAGAGACTGGACTTTTGTTGACTTTGCTAAACCTGTGGGGGCTGAAATGCATTTGCCCCACTTCATGTCATTAGTTTTTGGAGGGACACTGAAGGGAAGGAGAAAAAGAAAAAAGAAAAGTAGCTGTAAGTAAAATAAAGTTCTTAACAGTATTTATATAAAACATTTCATGATATAAACTGCACTTTATATAGTAAACATTTTTAGTTATTGCTGTATGTGATAAAGATATTAAAATAAACATGCTTTTTTTTCTTCTTTTTTAGCTTTAAGACTGTAGGCATTACACTGTAAAAAGAGAAAAAATGCTGGACAAATGTATGTTTAATTTAATAGAGGAAGCAGTAAAAGCTGAAACACTTTTTATGGCTAAGGTTAATGATTTTTGTAAGGACATTACCTTCTTTTCACATCTGAGAGGGGAATAAAGATAATAGGTTCATAGGTTCATAGATTAGTACATATAAGTCAAGAACAGGCAGCAATTAGAGTAAGCAAATGCACAGGTTGTAACATATGACTTTGCATGGATAGCTTTAATAGTAGGTTAAGTTATGCCTGTGCGCAGCTGTTGATTTGGGGCAGTTGCTCCTATCAGGTGGGTTAAACTTCATTATTTGAAAATGTACATAGTTTTGTATGTTTGTTTTAAGTTAATAGGTTATGGGGTGTTCTGGGGGGGGGTTTGTTTGATGGTTTTCATTAAAATAAAAAGTCTTGTAAAATGTGACAGAGGTTCAAATGGAGATGACAAGAAACAAATGTATAAGAGATCAACCTGACAACCATTAGCTGGTGCATGTAACACAAAAGATAGAAATAGACATTTAAAAAAACTGTGTTATATAATAGATGGTAATAATAACTTCTTTATCATAATGGCTATACTAAACATATTTCAGAATGTGAATGGCCTCACAAGTATAGACAAAAAGGTAAGAATAATGAATTATATTAAGAAATGCAGAATGTAAATAGTGCTACAGGAGGCACATTTGGAAAGAAGTGAGCACATGAATTTGATGAAGAAAGGATTTCAGGATGGATATACAGCAAAGTATCAGGAACAAAGGAAAATGGAGTACTTACACTAATTGCTAGATGAGTTCCAATAGTGATAGAAGACGGAAAAAGATAGTAATGATAGATTTCTGGTAGTAAGGGGCTACTGGCAAGGGAGGAGGATTATGCTGGCATGTGTTTATAGTCCACCTAAAACAGCTATTATGGAGCTTAAGAATATTTTGGAAAAATAATCAACTTTCAGCAGGGAATATTACTTATAGTTGGGGACTGGAACTTGATTTACAATACTGAGGATGTATCTGGGGGATCTTGAAGGAAAAATATAATAAAAGAGGGTAGTTTTTGAAGAAATTTATGAAAACATTTGGTATGGAAGACGTGAATTCAGTAGTAGGAACTCAGAGAGAAATTTCTTTTTATTCCCCAATGTACAATAACTGGGCTAGACTAGACAAAAATTATATTTCTTAGGAATATATGCATTTAATTGAAAGCTTCAACACACATCCAATAACTTTTTTCAGATCATGCGCCAATAACAAGTATGATAAGAATTCAGGGTAATGAAGTAAAAATAAGAGACTGGTGCATCCCTACTGGCCTGTTCAAAAGAGGAATTTAATCAATGGATACTGGAAATTATTCAAGAATTACTAGGGAACATAGAAATGTCTCAGAAGTTATAGCTAGTGAGTGGTATAAAATGAATGTGTAGTTTAAAATTAGGGTAGAAATAAAAGAAATGAGATACAGTTAAGAAGTAACAAGAATTGGCCCGGTTAGCAGGGTTGACAAAGGTTAAAGTATTGCAGAATAATGGGAATCTCAAAGAACAAGAATAGGAGCAACTGCAGAGTGTTAGAGAAAATAATCTGGATATTATGCTCAAGTTTAGAAAGATTGCTGTTAATCAACTGTTTTTTTGATAACTCCAGAGCACAAAAGCTTTTAGTATGACTTAGAGAACAGAAAGTAGAAACAGTTGTTACTAACTTAGGGAGCTTATAACAAGAAACATAAACAGATATCCTGTAGAAGTATTAGAGATATTTCAGAAATGTTATGAACATTTGCATAAAGCAGAGGAAGGTGGAAATCAAGAAAATGCACGAATGGAAATATTTATGAAAGACTTAGCTGTGCCAAGGTTAGAAGTATATGAGGCTCAACATTTAACAGTTAAGATAGAGGAGACAAGGTAAAAAGGTGACATATAATCAATATGCAGGAAAGTCTCCGGGAATAGATGTTATTTCTCTGCAAGTTTGAAAACTAGAAGAGAAGAACTTGATAAAAATCTGGAAGTTTTTTTAACAGTATTTTAAAAGGAGGGGAGGTACCAAGATCCTGGATGAAAGCTGTGGTGATTCTAATACCTAAAGACGGTAAAGACCAGCTTCATATAGGCCCATCTCAATTTTAAACCATAATTAAAATTGTTTATATCTATAATACCTAAAAGAATGGGAAAAGTGTTGCCAAAATTGATAGTTATAGATCACTGTGGTTTTGTGGAGGGGAGGCAAACATTTGACAACATTAATAGAACAGTGATAATCAAGAGGGAAACTAATTGTAAGAAAATACTGCTGTTATTGGTGGGTCTTCATGCAGAGAAAGCATTTAACAGAGTAAGCTGGAATTTTGCAATTACAGCAATGGAAGCATTTGCATTCTCTGATGGAATAATAAGGTTAATTAGGAAGATATACAAGGGGCCACAAGCAAAAATTAAAATGGGGGGTTTCCTCTCTGATAAGTTGTGTCTGAACAGTGGAACCAAGCAGGGGTGCCCTCTTTCCCCATTAATTGCATTATATATAGAGCCATTGGCAAATAAATTAAGGGGCTCAGAAATTTAAAGGTATAATTGGTATGGTAATCAAGAATAATTGGCTTTATACCATAATAGGATCATAGGATATTACTAGGCTATCGACCCAGAGCTCATTTTAAGCCTAGCCGTTTCATCCAAGTATAATACCATATACATGTTAAAACCCAGGACTGCATTTAGTGATGACTGCCCATGTCCACAAGGGTTGTGGGTGCTATCCCTGGTAAGAATTTATGGTGCCCCCATCCACTAGTCCAGGTTCCTCTTGAACAGTGTCATAGAGGTGCTCTGTTACACATGAATTGGTTGCCTGTTCCAAAGACACAGCAATCACTGGGAGATAAATCTATCCCTCCAGCATGTCCTGTTTTAAGTCGCAGGCCATATTTAGGTCCCTGAAATGGGTAACCCTAGTCCCATTTGCTTTATGGAGATGCAGCAAATTCATTAGGTTTGGGTCTTGGATTGCTCTGTAGGCTAGGCATAAGTCTCCCCTAAGAAGTCTATACGATACAGAGATACAGAGTATATTGACAGGGAGTTTTGTTGGTCTGTGTAAGGCACATGCTGGAGCTCTTTGATCTTCTTTGTTAGAAACCTCTGAGGTCTCTCTAATTGCTGCAGGTTTTTAGTAAATTACATGCTGAATGGGGAGTTATACTTCGTTATGGGCCAGATAATTGCCGGGTATAGGGGGGTTATAACTTCTTTTGCTGTCGAGGTGATGCCTTTACTAATCAAGTGTGCTACGTAGTAAGCTTTCCTTACTACAGGAGTGGTCGAAGTTAAGGTCGCAGCCAACTTATAATCCCAGTTCTCTTACCACTTCATGGATGCTTAGGTTATTGTTGTTGATTTGATAGTGTGAAGGGATATTGTTTGTGCTGAAGGGATGCATTTATTTGCATTCAGTTTGAGATAATGACTAATACACCAGTCACTAATCTGCATGAGACCCTCCAGGAGTAGACTGACGTCATTTGGGGATTCAATGATTGCACTTAGTTTGCAGTTGTCTGCAAACTTGGTCAGCCACAACCCGTTAGTTTTGACCTGAACCTCTGAGAAGTGTATACATAACAGTAGAGGGCCTAGCATTGGCCTCTGTGATACCCCCTGGTAACAGGCCTGCTGGTTGATGTGGAGTCACCCACTTTGGTAGTGTGTGCCTGGTTTGTGAGCCAGTTGGCAATGTATCTTAAAACAAAGGGGTTTACATTCAGATTGCTAAGTTTATCAGCAATGCCTGAGTGTGGGATTGTGTTGAAAGCCTTTGCCAAGTCGAGGTGTTCTGTGTGCACAGATTTGCTCTCACCAGTGGCCTTGATCACATTTTCAAAGAAATCCACCAGATTTAACAAGCAGGATCTGCCCTTCACAAAGTGGAATTGGGTAGGATTCAGGGTATGGAGGTCATCTATGTCTCTATTTATGAAGTCCATAATGATACATTCCATGGCCTTACAGATGAGGCTGGTCAGGCTTATGGGTCTGTAATTCCCTGGGTCTGTTGCTAGGCCACTTTTGTGGAGGGGAATAACTGTTGCTTTTCTCCATTCTGCAGGAACAAAGCCTGTGATTACGCTATGCTTGAAAAGAGTACTTAGTGGTGATGCAAGTTCTTGTTTTAGCCTATTTAGAAGACAGCCTGGGATGTTGTCTGGTCCCACAGAGGCTGTGTTTTTGCCTTGGACAAGGCTTTGAGGACCTGCTCTTCAGATATGTAAGGTGGAGGGGGGGGGGTTGTTGTAAGTTAGGAGGGGATACGGGAGTTAAATTTTCACCAAACCTATCCACTAGCAGGTTTGCTATCTCTGTGGGGTCAGTGTATTTGATACCATTGGCCACTAGTTCTGCACATGCTTGGGGCTTACCCTTTAGGTTAAGTACATAGCTGTAAAAGGCCTGATGGTTATCCTTGGCTGTACTTGTTACGTTTCTCTCAAAGGAGCCCTTGGAGGATTTGACAAGTTGTCTTATTTGCCTGTTGAGGCTGAGGAGGGTCCTTTTCCATTGTTGGGGCCTTGCCTTTGTTTTCTTGGACAGCAACTTTTTGCATTTATTGTAATGTTTGTTGATGCTGGATGTCCACCATGGCAGCTTGTTTTTATTTGGGGATCTGGCTTTGATTCTTGCTGGTACAGATGAGTTTATACACTTATGTGAGTGATTATACAGGGCTTCAGTGTAAGCTTTGGCATAGTTGCCACTTCCAGCTTGGGGTGGGGCTTGGAATGCATTTATACCTTCACCTAGGAGGGTATAGTTTGCCTTGGTGAAGTTTCTTAGTCTGATTTCACCCTTTTTGAGTTCTGGTGTTAGTGCCAGCTCGAAGGTGACTGATTTGTGGTCAGTTTTAACTAACGAGGGTCCGACAATTGTAGCAGTGCATCTGTTTGACAAATTGGTGAAGACCAGATGTAGAATGTTTGTTCCTCTTGTCAGGATATGGGCAATTTGTTCCATGGCATCTGAATTAACAAAGTTAAGGAACTTTTGCACTAGTGAGTTAGGGCTAGTGTACGTTTTCCATTAGATGGTGGGATAATTGAAATTTCCCATAACCAGTGCGCTCAGTAAAATTTGAGTTGTTTCCAGTTTGGTCAAGTAGGCTTTGTGGGTGTCATGACCCATGGAGGGGGATCTATAACTGGCTATGACCTGAATGGGGGTTTTCCCCACCGTAACCTGGACCCGGAGTAACTCCATGGAGTTGTCCAGTCTAACTAGATGGGAGGTGAATTTATCTCTAATATAGATTGAAACACCACTTCCTCTGGTTTTCATACGTTCATTTTGCAGTCTAAAGGTGTGAAGTCATTGTAGCCTTGCAAGGCCAGATTACTCTCTTAGGCCTTGAACCATGTGACTGCACAGACATCTACATCTTCTAGTCACAGAAGTGCTTCCAGGGAGTACAGTTTTTGGTTTAAACTCCTAGCATTTAGCAGTATGACCTTTATTTTGTTTTGATTAGTTGTTTTCAAGACCTTCCCTAAAAAGGCACTATGCAGGCAAGATCATTTTATACCTTATAAAACCAGTAAAGAGCATCTCAGTGTTGTGAAACATTCTGAGACAGATTTAAGTTTTTTCAAGATATAAAATTAATGAACACAAAACAAAGGCAGTAGCTATAAACTAAGTACCTACACATGAATTGATATAGCAATACCAATATTTATGGGGAAATGATAAAATGAAGTATTTAGGAGTATGAGTTAAAAAGGGATTCTGTTATGGCAACTAAGGATAAGTGGGAAGAGACTAAGCAAAAGGTAATATGAAAACTGAGAAATTGGATGCTCCTGTTTATGGATATCGATAGCAAGGTACAAGCAGTGAAAAAATTTTTTGTCCCTTTAGTTTTATATACCTGTAAGGCATATCTTTATCAACCAGATAGACAGTAATTAATAGAGTTGCAAGGTTTTATTTGGGAGGGAAATGGTCTAGTGGGATAAACTGATCCTTCCACTAGAACAAGGTGGTTTAGGATTACCTTATTTGACATGATATTTTAGAACTACACATTTAAGGCTCATATACATAGCACAAGCAGAAAGCTATAATTCAAAGTGGAAAGGGATGGTAATGAAGCAGAGGGGTTTCAAGAAATAAGGAAAGAGTGGGATTTTGGATGCAGATCCTTAAGGAAATAACAGCCATACAGAATATTACAACTGAGTTGTACAGCAACTGAAGGAACAGGAAACTGTGGCAACTCTTGACACAGTCAGTGTTGTGGAGTGATAGGCCAGTGAGTTCCCTTATGAAAGAGCAACAGATGACACAGGATGAAACTGAAGAGAATGTGTTACAGGAAGGTGCTCTGGAATTTTTTGTATATATGCCCACTGGAAATGAAGAACAACGAGTGTGCCCTCAGTTTAGAAGAAAATTATCTAAGAGAAGAGTTGCTTGATTATTTTAATAGAGATGAGCCAATGTATTAAGATCAATGAAAGAAATAGAATACAAAAAGTCAATAAAACTCAGTTAGAAGTTTGATAAAACAAATGAAACAGTAACTGGGACTGTTCAGAGAAATTCATGTGATATAACATAAGTAAATAGGATATATTACTATGTAGCTAAATCAGTGACAAATAAAGTCTTACCACAAAAACACACGTCAGTAAGGGAAATGAAGGGGAGAAATCAAATGCCATCATGGAAGTACTGAATAAAGAAAACTATAAAGCAATTAAGAATGGCAGCCACGGTGGTGCAGCGGTTAGTGTTGTCGCCTCACAGCAAGAGGTTCTCTGGTTCGATCCTCGGCTGGGGTGCCATCTATGCGGAGTCTGCATGTCCTCCCTGTGGTCACGTGGGTTTCCTCTGGGTGCTCCGGTTTCCTCCCACATCCCAAAGACATGCTGTAGGTGGATTGAACACTCTAAATTGGCCCTAGGTTTGAGTGTGTCTGTGCGCCTTCCGTGGAAGGTTGGGCGCCGGGCTGGCAACTCGACACTGTAAAACTCTACTGCCAATCATGAGCAGACAGGTGATCCGCTGTGGTGACCCCTAACCAGGAAAAAGCCGAAAGAAGAAGAAGAAGATAAAGCAATGAAGGCAAGAAGTGTCACTGTTAGAAGGAAGAAGGGACAGATCAACAAAAATACTTAGAAATAGAGATGTGATAAAAGCAATGCGCAGTATCAGAACATATCAGGATTTATTATGCAGTATCGCAAATAAACTAAAGATATCAGAAGAGGCAGAAAAACTTAGAAGATATGCAGATAAATATAAAAGTACAAAATAAATAATTTATCGATGACCCAAAAAGTTTTGTAGAGAACTGGGAAATAAGGCAGAAGAAATTGAAACACCATAAAAAATGAAGAAATAGATACATTTTCGAGAAATATCTCTGAAGATCTTGTGGAACATAACAAAGATGCTGAATGGATAAAAGCAGTAAAAGAAAGAATAAGAAGTTCAAATGTACAGGATATGAAATGGGCTGAAGTAATGACCAGAGAGATTGAAACAAAGTTAAGAAAAGCTCTATTTCGAAAATTCCAGGCCCAGACGTAGTACTTAATTTCTTGCTAAACATATTAACATCTTTACAAGTGGATTTAGCCATGTGTAAGAACTGTTTATCTGATGTCAATTTCATTCGTTCCTCAACCTGTAGGTTTGGATTCGAACCTCGGATCCGACTTGGCTGCTTTTTTAAAGCCGACTCTCAAGCTTCTCCCTTACCCGTAATGCCACTGTCCTCCAGATTACCTCAGATCTCGTTTCCTGTGCTTGAAAGCAGTTGGGAGTTTCACCTCTTGAGTCTCCATTTGGGATTGTGAGGGGTTTCAACTTTTTTTCAATGTTAAACTTCTATATCATTCTATATATTTTATTCCTCCTTACCCTTCTATTCACTTTTTTATTATTTTTGTGATTTCTTCCAGTGTCTAAGTAACGATATACCTTCTGGTATTTCTGTTCCTCTACCATTGTTGGTAGTTCCTTTTCTTTTCTAATTTCCTTCTTCTTTAATTAAAAAAAAAAAAAAAAAAAAAAAAAAAACTTATTTGGTTTTCTCTAAAACTTTCCAGTATGTCTGAAAACCAACTGGTTTCAAAAAATGCGCTTTGTGTGGACATATGGTCCCCAACTCTGATACCCACAGGGAGTGTATTTATTGCTTAGGCCCTGGTGACTTGGATACCTCCTGCAATATGTGTGCAGGCTTTAATGCTCGAGCTCTGAGTGACCACCAAAACAAACTTATTTTGAAGGGCCTTCTTCACCAGTCTGCTGTTTTTTCTGCTGGATATTCCAAAGAGCCAGGGGCTAAACCCCTCACCAAGAAATCTAAGGAACTGAGGGAGCATTGCAAATGCTCTCCTGCCCGGTCTCCTAAACAATCTTAAACTGAACCACCTGCTAATACCTTACAGCTGTGGACCCAAAACTCTTGGATCTGACATAGCCATTCATGACTTCTCCTCAGAGTCAGGCTCACAGGTTCTCCCTGGAATCTGTATCCCTGAGTCTAAGGTCTCCTATTCTCCAGGAGAGACCCAAGAAACTTTTAAGACCTAACTCCACCTCTTCCTCCATAAGATCTTCCCAGAGCTTACCTGAAGCAGAGGTGAACAGAATGATGAGAAGATTCCTCAGGATGCAAATTCAAATGGGAGTTTTGCCTGCTCCTTCCCCCACCGGATCTGTGAGCTGCCAACCTGCCTTTCTTCCTGTAATAATTCTTTCTCTGATCCAGCCTGCTGTTTCAGAGCCCTTAGGTCTAGGGGTAACCAGAGTTGACACATCAGACCAAGGACATTATCTTCGACTCCCGACGACTTCTCTGATCCAATCAGCTCCGACTCTGTTGGAGCACAATGGATCTTGGAGCCAAAGTGGCGGCATCTTATCTGAGGGGTTTGCTTCAGCTCTGAAGCTTTCACAGACATTGTTTCCCCTCAGCACCTTGGCACTAGCCAGCTTGACTCTGACTCCCCCATCAGACCAGGGGATCCAAGGAGGTCAGGGATAGCCATCAATCAAGAGCTTCCAACCAGCTGCACCCACAGAGTTCCTTGCATCTTCCAATACCTCCCTGGAACACCCCACATAGGAGGTCCCCCCTCAAGATACTGTGCAAAAGGAGACACCTGGATTCCACTCAAGAATCTTTGATGGAGGACACCGACTTCGATGAGAGAGAGGGGTTCCCATGATCTCCACCTGATGATGTCTCCTTTGGAGACATCCTTGAAATCCTACATTGAAAAGATGGTTGGTCTACCCAAAGCCCTTCATCTGAGGAATCTGTGTTTTTGGAAGCCTTCAGGTCTGGCCTGTCTACATCTTGGGTGATCCTGCCTACAGATGTCCTCATAGACCTTGTCTCCTGCAGGGCATGGAAGGAGCTGGACACTGTAGAGCCCATCCCAAAAAGAATTGACAAGGTTCTTAGTGCCCCTTCATATCTATTGTCACTAGACAAATGGTAGCCCAGTAGATGCTGTGGTTGTTACAGCAGCCACAAAAAAAGAAGTTGGCCAAACAAAGCTCCACTGTCCATCCCCTTAACAGGGGAGTCTGTGGCTTTGGAGAGGTTTGGGAAGCAGATGAATACATCAGTGACTTTTGTAATGCGATTGCTGAACTACTTGGCTCATTTTACCAGGTTACAGAGGGACTTACTATAAGAACTCTCTAACACTCCCCCAGGGTCTGTGTCTCAAGAGGAACAGAAAACCTTTTCCTCTAGGACGGCCACCCTACAGTCAATCTCAAATGCATCCTTGATGCTAATCTCGCATGCTGCAGAAGGTACCTCAAGGGCCACTGGTTCAGACATCGTCATGAGGAGACATGTCTGGTTGCGACTTTATGGAACCATTCAAAGCATCCTTCATCAGTGTTCCATTTAATGGATCATCACTTTTTAGCCCATCTGTGAAAGAGACTCTCTCCTGCTGTGAAAAGGACAGAAGGATCTTGTCTGCCGTCAGAATATGATTTTCTACCTCACAAAGGCCTTTTTCTAGGAACCGACATGGAGATAAGAAACTGTCATTCAAAAAAATCACAAGGGCCTTTCCAGGATTCACAGGGAGAATTTTCCTAAAGAGGCAGAGAGGGAAGCAATTATAATAGTAGATGCTGCCCACTTGGCATAGGAGGTCTGCAGAACCAAGGATCTAGAGATCTTTTTTCAGACAGATTTTTTCAGTGCTCCTGAGCACTTTCCCAACTTTCCCTGTCTGGAGGCAGTTGGGGGATGCCTATCTTTGCAAAAGAATGACTGGCTAGCCATTACAAATGACCATTGTGTGCAAAGAATCATATCCAGAGGATATTACATTCCATTTTTCAAAACCCCCAAATCAAAGAAAAATCTCTGTGATGTTCCACCCAATCAAAGGGAGTCAGCAACCTTAGAAATTGCAAAGTTGTCAGAAAAAAGGGTCATCCAATAGGTCCTGCCAAATAAGAAAGGATCCGGAATTTACTGGAGGTTCTTTTTAGTGCCAAAAAAAGACAGGGGACCCGAAACCAATCCTAGATCTGACATGCCTAAACATTCTGTATGGTCACAGTACAGTCTATTCTACCCCTTCTCCAGAACTAAGACTGGATGTGCTCTATAGACCTTCAGGATGCATACTACCACATCAAAATGGACAGGTTCTCCCAAAGGTTTCTCTGCTTCTGGTTGGGAGACAGTCATTACCATTTCAGAGCTCTGCCCTTTGGTCTTACCACAGCCTCCTAGATATTCACCAAATGTGCGGCAGTAGTAGCGGCTCACTTGAGACTGCACAGATTCAGTGTTTCCTTATCTAGACAACTGGCTCTTGACCGCATCAACCAGGCATCTGCTCATACAAGCCAGAAATGATCTGCTCCATCTAGTGAACCCACTGGGGATCACTATCAACACAAAAAGGTCGCAAATTCATCCAGTGCAAGTGGTGGACTTTATAGGGGTACATCTGGGAGACACAATTGTCTAGACTTCCTAGCTCAGAACAGAATTGTGTCTTTAAAGTTACATATCAAACAAATTTTTACCATTCCTTTGCCACCAGCAGTATTACTTCTCAAAACACTGGGCTCAATGGCTGCCTCTATAACATTGATTCCAACAGCTCACCTTCAAATGAGAATTCTACAATGGACTCTAGCAGTACACTGGTCCTTACATCGCTATCCTTTGAGTCACACCGTAAAACTATCTCTAGTGTGCAAAGATTCCCTATCATGGTGGCTTTTCTTGAGGGATGTTGAGGAAGGTCGTCCGTTTATTCTTCCTCCACCCAACTTCACATTGACCACAGATGCATCCCAGTTGGGATGGGAGTGGCATTACCTGGGATGAACTGTTTGAGGCACATGGTCAAGACAGGAGACCTCTCTGCATATCCATATTCTAGAGATAATAGTGATGCTTCTAGTATTGCAAGCCTTACAGAGCTTTCTTCCTCTAGGGACTATTGCTATAAAAATGGACAACATGTCAGTAGTCTGGTACATCAGCAAACAGGGGGGAACCAGATCTTATCTCCTTTTCGAGAAGCAATGAGAGTTTGGCAATGGGCTAGCTCCTCCAACTGATTTCTAGTAGTAATGCATATACTGGGGAAATCCAGCATTCTAGCGGACAGGCTAAGCAGAAATATTCTGACACCTCATGATTGGTCTCTAAATCAGTCTGTGGCAAACAAGATATTCCACAGATGGGGTCTACCTTGCTGCATCCTCTTTGCATTCTTAACCAACAACAAATGCAGCAGGTTATTTGCCCTAATCCCTTCTCATGAACAATCACTGAGAGACACTGTAGTCCATGTTTGGCCCTCTGGGCTTCTTTATGCTTATCCCCCCACCCTTCATTCCCAAATTTCTTCAGAAAGCATGAAGGTTGAAGAGCAAAGTAATCCTCATTGCCCCCTTCTGGCCTCAACAAATCTGGTTTCCTTTCCTTTGGTCTCATCAGATATGCCCTCCTTGGACGCTGGACCCAAGTCCAGACCTCTCCTGTCTCATCCCTCAGAACAAACTCACCCGGATCAAACAGGCCTCAAATTGACCGCATGGTTTCTCCACTTCCAATGATGGCTAAACATTCCAGGCAGTCCTCTCCAGTTAAGAAAATTTTGGTGTGCTCACCTAAGGCCTCCATAAGAAAAATTTACAAAAGCAAATGGAAAAGGGTATCTATTTGGGCTTATCAGAAAATTTTAGATCCCTTTACCTCTCCAGTACCAGCAATTCTGGATTTCCTCGCCTCAGTCTTTCAGGATGGAGCAAGCTATTCCACTATTAAAGTTCAGCTGGCAGCCATATCCAGTTATCATACAGGCAAAAACTCTTCATCCTTGGTTTCTTCCAAATTGTGCAAGGCCTTTCTGAGAGGGAACCTTTTTACTTAGGCCTCCAGTCAAAGATCCCAGTCCTCGTGGAATCTCACTATGGTACTTAGTTCACTCACCCTTTGAACCTTCTGCCAAAGTAGACATCAAATTCTTGTCATTGTAAACTGTATTTTTGTTGGTTATTACCATGGCTAGAAGAATTTTGGGATTACAGGCACTTTCTTCCAGACGACCTTACTTAATTTTTCACAAAGATAAAGTCATTTTAACGTACAAATCCATCCTTTTTACTAAAAGTTGCTTCTGAACATAATATCAACCAAGTTATCAGTCTTCCATTATTCTTTCCTAACTTTTAGAACAAGGGTGAATGTTCTCTTCACCTTCTTGATGTGCATAGACAATTGTGCTTTTAACTAGACAGGACAAAACTTTTTTTTTTTAAATCTGGCCAATTATTGTCTCATTTTCCAAAGTAAAGTTGGGAAAACCTGTTTCTAAAACAACTCCAGCTAAATGGATAACATATTGCATTTCTTATGTTTATGTTGCTAAAGGTATTACCCCACCTAGCCAAGTAAAAGCACATTCTACTAGATCATTGTCCACCTCAGCAGCTTTTTGGTCTAGATTATCCATTGATGATATTTGTGCAGCAGCTTCCTGGTCAAATACTTGTACCTTTGTTACACATTACAAATTATGTATTATATCTAGAAATAGCACATCCTTTGGTTCCGTGGTGCTCCAGAATATCCTTCTATGAAGGCCTCCCAAGATCTATTTAGCTGGGGACTCTGTCCAACAGGTTGAGGAACAAATGAAATTGACATCATACCCCCCCCCATCCCCATGTCCATTCTGGGAAGATTTACAGAGGTGTTCTCAAGAGCCACTGTTCCTGTTGAGCTCCTGATTCTATCTTTTCTATCTCATGATAAATTTCCTTATGTACTTATATAATTTAGGCATTTTCAGCTTCAGCAAACTCAATCTAAGTTAATCTGGAGGACAGGAGCAGTATGGGTAGGGGAGGAGCTCGCGAGTTGGATCCTAAGCTATAAATAAGTGGCCAAGTTGGATCCGAGGTTTAGACCTGAACCCACAGGTTGAGGAAGAATGAAAATGGACAGCACAGATGGAACATTACAACACCCGTACTTGAGTGAACCTGCAAGCTATCCTAAAAACTGTAGACCGATAACTTGCCTTCTGACAACGTATAAATTGATGCTGACAGAGTTTATAGTCTTAGAAGAAAACTCAGTCATGGCAGTAGATGAAAAGGGTAACAAAAGAAAGTCATATGGAACAAAGGATCATTTGTTGTTAAATAAAGTCATAATGGAAAACTGTAAAAAGGGGCAGAGTTTAAGTATGGCATGGATAGGCTACAAAAAAGCATTTGACCATATCACACATTCATGAATAAAAGAGTGTTTAAAAATGTGTACGATATACCCTATACTGATCGATTACATTACAGCAATCTTGAAATGGTGGCAAACCACTTTGCAGTTAAGCCATGATAAAGGACAAATTATTATTTCAGGGATACAAATTCAAAGGGGGATATTCCAGGATGATACTCTGTCACTGCTGCTATTCTGTCTTGCCCTTAACCCATTAAGCTGCCTACTTAACATATTAGGTCATAGCTACAATTTGGATGCCAGAAAACAACATGTAAAGACTTCTCATCTTCTTTTTGGGCATGATTTAAAACTGTATAGTTCATCAGATGAGGAAGTGAAAGTACAACTGCAAATGGTCAAAACGTTTTCAGATGATATAAGAATGTCATTTGGTCTTGATAAATGTGCAAAAGCAACCTTTAAAGCAGGAAAGCTGTATCACCAAGGGAATATCTGCCTGGGACAGGAATTTGATATAAAAGAACTTGAGCAAGAGGGAGAGTATGAATATTTGGGAACTGATGAAAGATCAAAAATAAAACATGAACAAATCTGAATAAAGTTTATTAAGGAATATTTCAGACGACTAAAATTAATATTGAAAACAGCACTGACATCTGGGAACAAAATCCAAGCTATAAACCAATTTGCTCTTCCTGTCCCAACATACATTTTTGGACTGAATGACTGGCTTCAAAAGATGTTGGATTGGTTGGACAGGAAAATAAGAAGGATGCTTCATGCTCATTAAATGATTTATAAAAATCATTGTATATCAAGACTATATATTCCCCATTCTGAAGGAGGTATGGGTCTCCTCGAAATTTATTACATGTATAGATCTGCAGCTGTAGGACTGCATACATATCTGCTGATCTTGCAAGACCCAAACACAGTGAAAGTTTTAAAATATGACGAGAATAAGTCTAAGATACTTCACTGCTTAGTTTAGCAGAAGCATATTGGTATCAAGTGGGAATGGAAATCAAACCAGAAGTAGATTAAAATCAGGCAGGAATTGAATGTGCCAAAAAACAAAAGAAAGAATATAAGATGAAGGATCAGATGAGAAAGCAAGAAATTTGGAAATTGCATAAATATAGTTGCAGTTATAGAAAACTCTAGGAACAACCTCATGTTGATCAGGACTGAATGCATGAATGGTTAAGGAGAGGTGAATTTAAACCAAAAGACAAAAGGTTAATATTGGCAGCCCAAGATAGTGGACTATGTACACGGTTTACAGAGTCCATTGAACATGTGAGAGAAACAGCCAAATGTAGGTTTTATAAATCCGAATTGGAAACAGTCACAGATCTTGTTACTGGTTGTGTTATACTAATGGCAGAAGGACTGTATACTGAAAGGTATAATAATGTGGCAAGACTGTTGCATTGGGGATTGTGCAAGCATTATAATATTAAAGTAGCTGAAAAACACTGGATATGTGAGCCATAAAGCATTATAGAAAATGATGAAGTTTATATCACGAGAGATTACCCATTACCAGCAGTTCAAAAAATAGATGTGAGAAAACCAGATATAGTAGTCCATGCGAAGAAGACAAAAATAGCATTGATGATTGAAATAGCTACGCCCAGTGACGACAAGGTCTTACTTACAGAGAGAGACAAAGTCGTAAAATATCAGGATTTGCAGGCAGAAATGATGGTAATGTGGAAGAAAGATACCCAGACAGTTCCAACAGTAGTAGGAGCAACAGGGTCTTATAAAAAATAATTTAGAATCGTACTTAGATATGTTACCGATACATGTAACGCCATATGAATTGGTGAAGTAGTCAGTACTGGGCACATTGCGTATGCTGTGAAGAGCACTTCTGGTTAATATCAAAGACTGAAACAATACTAATTTCATGGACTTTAATCATACTTTGACTTAGGAATGGGGTCCATTCCCGTCATGGTGTTAGAAACCCAAAATACTAGGAGAAATTAAAAAGGGAGAATATTACATTCATAAAGCAGCAGAAAGTATTCCTAAGAACTAAGCCAAAGGGAGAATGGAGAAAGCAGATTTTGCCAATAGGTATGACTGCAATTAGGGTTAGAGAAAATAGGTAAGAGGGGCTGGAATTTACTGGAGAAAACCGGCAAAGGAACCAAGGCATTGGAAGCAAATAACTAGAGTGAGAAAGGTAATAGAATGTGAAGAGGCCAAGAAGATATTTGGACTGCAGTATAGAGACTGCCTTCTTTATCAGGGACTGATAGCAGAGTATAGGGAAAGTGAAAGGGCTAGAGGAATCAAAAGTGAAAGACCTGCTCTGGTAGAGTTGAGTCAAGAACCAGAACTGTGGTTGAAAAAAGGATAATGAGTAGGGCATATAAAATATTGCAGGATAACTATAAGAATTAATCAGCGGAGGTTAGAAAAGATTGGGAAAAGAGGTTGGATAAGCAATTCACAAGAAAACAATGAGAGGACATATGTATAGCTCCCAAATATACAACAAAGTGTAGAAGATTTAGGATTTTTGCTTGGAAGTGTTTGCATAGGTATTTTTATACCTCAAGCAGACTCCAAAGGATTTTTCATCATGTAGATGGCAAATGTTGAAGTTGTGATGAGAAAGAAAGAGGTAACTGGGAACACATATTTTGAGAGTGTAATGGTGGGGGTGCTGCGGTAGCGTTGTCGCCTCACAGTAAGACGTCGTCCCGTTCGATTCTCAGTTAGATCGTCTTCTGTGTGGCGACATGCGTGAATGGGCGTTCCTTCGTTGAAGGTTGTGCGTCAGGCCCGGCAAGTCGGCACATAAAAATCTACTGCCAATCATTAGCGGACTGGAGTTCTGCTGTGGCAACCCCTAACTGGGAAAAGCCAAAAGA
The DNA here is from genome assembly GCF_019279795.1 of Protopterus annectens. Lineage (NCBI taxonomy): Eukaryota > Metazoa > Chordata > Ceratodontiformes > Protopteridae > Protopterus > Protopterus annectens. The sequence continues at coordinate 642,787,367 of NC_056743.1, forward strand.
CACAGCAACAACAACAATGATTTGTCAGACTTGAAAAATTCCCTACAGTGTGCTCTGCCAGAAATACTGGGTGAGCATATTGGTGTAATTAAGGAATTTCAAAGACATTGGAAAGCCATTATAAATTTAATTCTGGTGACTGACAAAAAGCAATTACTAGAAAACTGAAATTAAAGTCTAAACCCACTGTTTTTGAAGTAGTGAATATTGTAACAGAGATAAAAGAACTGGAAATGGAATCTTTAGAAAAGTTAGGAGCAAAGAAAAGTTAGGAGCAAACTATATAGAAAAAATGGAAATTGTGGAAACAATACATGCAGAATAATGTTTTGTACAAGTCAGGTTTAAGGGAAGGCAGGAATTGAGCATTTTATGTGATGATGAATTGATAATTTTATAAAAACATATACATGATATACTTTTGTAAGTGTGAACATGTTAACATAATTTGTTTTCTTTTATATGAATGTATGTTTGCCTATGTCTTAAGTGATACTTCAGTAAAGGCACTTAAAAAATTGCTTCTGTCCATCCTTTTTTATTTTGTTATGGTAAATCCTATAATCTGATGTTGTCTTCTCCATTTGGATTCATCTTGTTGGTTATCAGATCCAACTCGGATCATTCAAAACATTCCATAGACATCAGCCTATTGAGCTCTGCCTTTTCTACCTGTAATCCCTTGCTGCTAAGGACTACCTCAGATCTCGTTTGCATTTATTTCTGGATAGCAGTGTGATCGAGTGCTGCTGCTTAGGTGTATGCTGTTTTTTTTTTTTTCTTTTTTCTTTTTTTCTTTTTTCTACCCTGTTTGTGTTTGTTATAGATAGCCAGATAGTGTTTGTTGTGTAGTATGTTTTGTAGTTTAAATAGATTTATTAGGTTTTTAGGTGAGGGTTCCTTTATTAGCGAGCTTTCTCTGCCTTTGTGCTTAGCTGTAAGTTTAGGATTTTTGGATTTTATTGTGGATATTGCTAGTGGTTTAACACTGTTGTTTTTACCTTAGTGTTATTGCATTGTTTAACATGGAAGGGTTTCAAGAAGCATGTGACTGTGGCACAAATTCCCCTTCCAGGATGAACGCAACCTATGTGTTTACTTGGATTCCCTTTGCAAGGCATTCAGGTTATATGCAGTGAATGTGAGGAGGGCTCAGATGGTTCTCAAAGATCTTTTGCTGACTGGCGAGTCCCCTTCTGCCTCCTCCAGCAAGGAGGATAAATCAGATCAGGGTCATCAGAGTTCGAAGGACTCCATTGCTGTCAAGGATGACCGAAAGCTTTCAGCTCCCTCTTCTGCTTCTTCTACTCCATCAAAGCCAAAGGTCCCAAGACTCTTGGCTTCCCTAACAGCTTTGGCTCTGCCATAAGCTCCTACCTCTCAGAGCTGGTCATCTTTATCACCATTTGCAGGGAAGGCAACATCTCCCTCCATTAGGGTTCTGAGTCTCATACTGTTGAAGGGTGTTCCATCAGGAAGGACCTGTTCACCCTTTTCTCCATCTCCATGTGGTTGTCTTCATTGAAGTCCACTGTAGCTCTGCCCAAGATCCAAGCTTTGCTGGTTCAGATCTGGTTATCATAGCCTCTGTCTGGTAGGTGGGTCTCCAAACCTCCTCCTGTGGCTTTGTCAGCTCACTTATCCAGGTCATTTGGGAGTTTAGAACCTGTTGCATTGGAACAGTTGATGCAATCCTTATTACAGGTGTGGATGCAATTAGGACTCATCCCTCCAGCTTGGGGTCCTTATCCCAAACCTTTGTCTCTGTTACACTAGTTTCCTCACTTTGACCCATCAGATCCAAAGTCATCGGTGCAGTTTGCCTTCCCTCCCTTTGGGTTGGATCTGATGGCCTGCCTGATTTTGGAGCTGACTCTTACCTTGATTTCCTTGCACTGGCCAAGTTGGAGTTGAGTGGACCTTGGTGCCTGGATATTGAGGCAGAGATATCTGAGTCAGCGTCAACAAACCCTGTTTCAGGATCCTCTCTACCTCTTGGGACCTCTGCCCTGGATTGCTCGGATCCAGTCTCAGGGTCAGGGCAGGTTGGAGTGGCTGCTGGGTCTGATGTATCTTTAGGCTCTTCATATCCTAGGTTGTTTGCTGAAGTAGGCACATGTCTGCTTCTTCCTTTGATGTTGTGAAAATGATGTTCTCTGACAGGAGAAGGAGTGGTCAGGTTCAGCCAGTGTCCCCACCCTCTTCAACATCTGCTGCTCTGGATGCGATTCAACTTGTTCTGAGACAGCTCACCTTGGGTGCTATCCATTCTGCTCTTCCTTTAGGGCCCCCCAGCCTCTGCCATTCCCCCTCTGATTCTCCAGAGCAAGAGGAAGCACCTGGACTCCCCTGAAGACACCCTAACGGAGGACCCCGATCTTGATGAAGGAGAGGGGTCCCCCAAAATTTCCCCACAAGGATGCCGTTTTTGGAAAACTTTTGGAGGTGCTGTGCTTTACCAGCAGTAGAAGTGGACCATCAAAGTCCCATCTCTTGAGGAATCATTTTTTTTTCTGGAGGCTTTCGGAGTGTCCCATCCATATTCATAGGTTCCTAGGTTCCTAGGTTCATAGGTTCATAGGTTCATACTAGGCTATCTGCCCTGGGGCATTTATAAGCCTAGCCCGAGTGTGTTTGGCTTTCGCCACCCTTAGATTTGAGTTTGCTGTGCCCTTTTTTAAGGTTAGTTTACTGTGCCTCTGTCTAGTAGTGACACAGAAGTAATCCCCGGGGTAAACCTATGATCTCCCATCCACTCATCAAGATTCCTCTTGAAGAGAGTCAATGAGGTGCTCTGCCTAACATGGACCGGGATTCTATTCCAAAGCGAAGGGAGCCTTTGGGTTATGAATCAGTCCCTCCAGCAAGTTCTATTTATTTCTGTGCTGAGGTTCAAGTCCCTTGAGCATGTGGTTCTTAGGGATTTAGATTTTCTGAGGTGGAGCATGTCCATTAATGCTGGGTTGGACATAGCTTTGTATGTCAGGCATAGATCGCAGTATGCGACTGAGTAAAGCTGGAGTTTCTTTAACCTGGCAGCATATGGCATCTGTTTGAGTCCCTTGATCCTCTTTGTGAGATACTTTTGGGGTCTTTCTAGCTGCTGCAGGTGTCGGGTAAGGTACATCCCAAAAGGGGCATTGTATTCTATGATGGGCCTGATGGATGAATAAAGGGGCACTATTACCTCCCTTGATCTAGATGTGAATCCTTTCATGATAAGGTGGGCTATGTAGAAGGTCTTTCTAACCACTTTGGCAATGTGGTTGTCAAAGGAGAGATTGCTATCAACTTGGGTCCCCAGATCCCTAATTACTTCTTCTGTATTTAATGGGTTACCACCTATGTGGTAATTGGTGGGCACTTTGTTTTTGCCAAAGGGTATGACTATACACTCCTTGGCATTTAGCTTTAGACCATGGCTCTGGTACCAGTTATCCGTCTCTGAGACCTTTTTGAAGGATGTTCGTGTCAGCTGAAGAGTCAATTATGGCACTCAGTTTGCAGTCATCTGCGAACTTGGTCAGCCATAGTCCTCCCGTGCTGGCCTGTACCTCGGAAAAGTATATGCCGAACAAGAGAGTTCCCAGGACCGAGCCTTGTGGGACACCACTTGTAACTGGTTTCGAGTCTGACATGACTCCGGTAATTCTGACTCTGTGTGTTCTGTCTTTGAGCCAGTTAGCAACCCATCTTGCGACATAGGGGTTTATGTTTAAGCTGGATAGCCTATCTATGATGCCCGAGTGGGGTATTGTGTCATATGCCTTTGTGAGGTCCAGATAGACTGTGTGGACTACCTTCCCTTCATCTATGTCCTTGGTGACTGTTTTGAAGAAGTCAACCAAGGTTCAAGAGGCAGGATCTGCCCTTGACAAAGCCGAACTGAGTAGGATCCAGTGTCTGTAGGTCCCCAATGTCTTTATTTATAAGTTCTATGATGATCCTCTCCATGGCCTTACAGATAAGGCTAGTCAGGCTTATGGGGTGATAGTTACCAGGGTCTGTTGAGGCGCCACCTTTGTGGAGCGGGACCACTGTTGCTGTACGCCATTCTTTGGGTACATATCCCATAGTGAGGCTGAGATTGTACAGCAGTTTTACGTGAGGGTTTAGTTCTTCTTGGAGTTCATGTAGGACGCAACCCGGGACACAGACTGGTCCCATTGAAGCAATGTTTTTTGCCTTGGAGAGGGCGGCCTTCACCTGAGCATCTGAGATGTTAGGGAGGCTGCACTCTACTGGGATAGATATTTGCTCTTTGGGGGGGAAGGGGGTTTGCACTGAACTTGTCTGCCAGGATGTTGGCAATGTCTGTGGGTTCAGTGTATTTTTTGTCATTTATTATCAACTCTGAGCATATCTGGGAGTTGCATCCCAGGTTCCTAACATAGCTAAAGAAAGCCTTGTGATTGTCTTTAATGTCCTGTGCAATTTTGATCTCGAAGTTGGCCTTGGAGGATTTTATGAGGGATCGTAATTTTTTGCTAGTACTGATCAGAGATGCCTTCCCTTTTAGGGATTTTGCTCTATCATGTAGTAGCTTCCTCCTTCTGTTGAACAACTTATTTATGGCTGGGGTCCACCAGACTGGGTGCCTGCCTTTGGACGCTTGGATTTTGGTTTTGTTTGTGATAGCATGATCCATGCATTCCTGGAGGTGTCCATAGAATGCGTTTAGATAGGATTCTGTGGTTTGGGCCGTAGTTTCTACTGGCCCTGGGGCCTTGAAGGATTCCACCTCGGATTTGAGAAGTGTGAAGTTCGCTTTTGAGAAGTTTTTCACTGTGGTTTTCTGGGCTGGGGGTGGGGTCGGGTTGTGGATATCCAGTGAAATTACTACTTAAAACTTACCAATGAGGGGAATACTTCTGGTGTGGAGCATAGGGTCCCCATGTTGTTGATGATCAGGTCAAGTATGTTTACCCCTCTTGTGGGAGTATTGACTAGTTGTTCCATAGCATTTGAGTTTATAAATTCCAGGAACCTTTGGGCTAGGGTGTTGGGGCTTGAGTAATGCTCCCAATCAATGTTTGGGTAGTTGACGTCACCCAGTATAATGGTGTTTGGAGAGATCTTCATGTTGTTCAATGTTTTCAGGAAAGCCGAGTGGGATTCCTGATTTTGAGATGGTGGTCTGTAGCATGCTATAAACTGAAAGGCAGTTTTGCCCACTGTTAGTTTCACATGGATGGTTTCTGATGCTTCGTGCAACGCCACTAACCTGGAGGTGTGGGTATCCTTGATAAATATGGATACTCCCCTCCTTTTGTGGTTCAGTCCGAGTTTTGGGGCCGAAAAGCATGGTATGAGGTATAACCTGGTAGTGCTGGGGTGCTCTCTGAAGCCTTGAACCAGGTTTCTGTCACTGCACAGATATCGATGTTCTCCATACTGAGGAGACATTAGAGTGCGTGCATTTTGAGGTTTAGACTTCTGGCGTTTAGCAGCATTACCCTTAGTTTATTGTTCTTTGTGTTTTCTAAGGAGGTGGGTTTGTCTTTTGAGCCTTGCCTAAAAAAGGTACTATGGGGGTGGCAAGAGCCTTTGCCAGTGTCCGAAAGTCCAAGGGTGACAGGTGCAAGCCGTCCCTTGCGAAGCAACGTGGCTTGTCAAGCATGTCATCCCAGGCTGACAGACACTGGATCCCCTTTGAATGACACCAAAATTTTAGCCAATTGTTAAAATCGATCATTTTGTCTTTATACTGCGGCATCATTCCAGGTGAGGGTAAGATGCTGCTCAAGGTCAGGGTCATACCGGCCAGGGCTACATGATCAGAGAGCTCCTTTATGTCTCTTTTCATGTAGTCGAGGGAGGTACGTCTCAGGTCATTCACACCAGCATGTACTATGACTGAGTCATATTTGTACTTGCTTTGGAGTGACCTGAGTGCTTGCGTTATGTGGCGGATCCTAGCACCCGACAGGCAGCTCACTATGATCTTCTCCTTGTTCAGTCTGGTGAGCAGGATGTCAGTGTGTCTGACTATAGAATCACCTATTACAAGTGTGTCAGGTGTGTTGTTCTGCCTTAAGGGCTGTGACTGTTTGGCACACTGACTTTGTGAGCTATGTGTTGCACGTGTTTTGTTGTGGGGTAGCATTTGTTTGGATGTCTGCTTTGGAGGTCTCTGCTGTTTAGGTAGATTTTTAATTAGAGCCTCCGAGTATGTTTTTGTGTGTTTACGTGTTTGGATTGCTGTTGTGGTAGGACTATGTGAGACTGGATTAGTGTTGTGTGATGTTACCTTCTCCTCCTGATTGGTTACACCAGTTTTGAGGTGAGAGAGCTCGGCCTCCAGTTTGGCTATATGGTTGCATCTCTCACATATGTTTGAACCTGTTTGGAGGAGGAGAAGGTTGTCTGTACATGAGACAGTTGTAACATTGCCTCAAGATTCCCAGATTCACCAGTTGGACTGGAGAGGAAACCATTAACTGACCTTTGGAAATGCTAGAGTAGTATAGGGGACTCTTTTATCACTTAATTAAAGAGGACCAATAGGTGACAGGGTAATTGTAGAGGGTATATGAGGATGTAGTGCTTTTAGTGTATTAGTGCTAGATTGTAAGATTGCTTATTTGGGCAAGTGCAGGGCCTTAGATTGAGAATAGGGTGTTTAATTTGAGAAATAGAGCAGTTCTAAGGGAACAAGTGAAGAGCAGACTTTGTGGAGCCAGGAATAGTTTAAACCCGATTAAGCGGCGCTGCCCGATGCTGCGCTATGCGCACAATCGCTCAAAGCCGTGCAAAAGCGGATTTTTATGCAGGGAACTTCAAAGAGCTAGAAATGGCCCAAAACAGCCAATTGCTACAAGATTCTTGTGCTGAGGTCACTCCTTCAGGGACAGATAGGCTGCTCAAGGCTCCCCACTCCCACTGGTGAGCAAAGAAACGTCCTTCTATCCAAGTAAGGAAATGGGCAACACAGGAACTATCCAAGAGTCCAGAATACAGCAAAGCCTGTATAGGGGACTATTCTAAGTTAAGGAAAGGCAGGAAACCAAGATATTTTTTTTTTCTTCTTCAAGAAAACAGCAGGACAGCTACAGTATATTCAATGCACAGGCTAGCGCACTTGAGTGGGCAGCCTCAACAGTTAATTACAACAAACAAACTTTTAAATTAAGTGCAGGTAATGAAAAAACGCAAAAACAAGCTTATAACAGTTAAATCAGCAGTGTAAACTCACTTTTCGGTGAGAAAGGAAGGTTGCACAGGTAGAAACAGAAAAAATATACTTATATCTTGAAAGCAGTCACTCTTTTCATTTCTCTGCTGCTAGCACCACTCTGCAGGACCACGAGGAGCTGTTGCTGAGTAGTATAAGCGAAAAAAATGCTCAGAAGCGGATTTTTATGCAGGGAACTTCAAAGAGCTAGAAATGGCCCAAAACGGCCAATTACTACAAGATTCTTGTGCTGAGGTCACTCCTTCAGGGACAGATAGGCTGCTCAAGGCTCCCCACTCCCACTGGTGAGCAAAGAAACTTCCTTCTATCCAAGTAAGGAAATGGGCAACACAGGAACTATCCAAGAGTCCAGAATACAGCAAAGCCTGTATAGGGGACTATTCTAGGTTAAGGAAAGGCAGGAAACAAGGATTTGTTTGTTTTTTATTCCCCCTACAGACACTATTACTGACCTGGTGTGTCCCAGAATGCATGGAGGGAGACTGATGCAGTGTAAATGATCTCCAAGAAGCCAGATAAAATGTTTACCCTCCCCAAGGAGTGGCAGCAGTCTAATAAGGGTCCAGCAGTGGATGCTATCACAGTAGCAGCAACCACTAAAATGGAGATTTCTGAAGAGAACTGCTTGATTCATCCCCTGAATAGGGAATCTTGGGCATTGGACTAACTTGAGAAGCATTTGTATGCCTTAGCCACCTTTGCGCTGAGGGTCTTGAGCTATTTAGCTCATTTGACCAGACTTCAGCATAACATCATGTCAGAAGTGTCAAGGGTATTAAGGCTTATAATACTCCAGTTTCCTCTCTTAAAACAGATGGCATGTCCTGAGTCACTGGCACTAGCATTGCCATGAGTCACCATACTTGGATGAGGCTATGCAGCTTTGCAGACTGATTTTTAGGCATAGTTTATTAATGCCCCCTTTGACAGCTCTACTCCTTTTTGGCCCAAGGCTAATGGCACATTGACCAGAAGTGAGCTGGAGGGAAAGATGGTCTCTGGCAGGGAGTGCATTTTGCTACCCCTCAACAGACCTTCTCTAGGAACCATAATGGGGTAAAGCATCTCTTTTTTATGAAAGTGCAGCAGTAGTTCCAGGAATGTTCTTCTGAGGGTTTCTCTTTCAACAGAAGGGTTAACCACAATGGACACTGTCCATAAGTCAGGGGTGGTCCATAAAATCAGGGTTTTGCACATGTTTCTCCAGGAGGCCCTTTCAATGGCCTTGAAGGATTGCTTGACTGTCCATCTCTGGAGGCTTTTGGGGGTTACTTGGATATACACTCAAAAGCTTAAGATGCCACCACCTTGACTTTTGGGTGTTGTCAATCATATCTAGAGGCTATACAATATCATTTTTGTATATTCCATATTTAAATCCCAAACATCTCCCAGATGTGCCACCCTGTCAGAGAAAGGATGCAGCAATTAAAATTCAAAAGTTGTTAGAAAACTGAGCCATCCAAGAGGTCTCACCACACCAATGCAGATCTGGGGTCTATTCAAGATTCTTTTGGTTCTAAAGAAGAACAAGGGCCTCAGGCTTTATCTGTGTGTTCTGTCTTCTAACTCTACTATTTTTTGAAACAGCTTATCTTGATAAGCCTCATATTTAGCCAGCTTTTTATTTCATCCTCTGATTTTTGCAGTTTTATCAGTTCACCTGAATAGCTAGTTACTAGTTACAGTTTCTTCTATTTTGCTACCATTTTTTATTTGAGTTGATATATTCCTTCAGTGTTTCTTTTATTTTAATCATCTTTGACTACATTTGATTTATGTTTTCCTTTAAATTCCTGGAAGCCATGTCTAATACCAAAGCTGAAGCCTGAACTGCTTTTGCTGAACAGCTGCAGGATTCTTCTCAGCCACTGTTTTCTCTTCACCTTTCTGGTTGACTTTCTTTTAGGTTCTCCAAATTTCTTCTTTACTTGCATCCATGCAGTGTACTTACTAGCCAGTAATTAAATTTTACCCAGACTGACAGTATGACTTGCCTTTTTTTTCTCAGTTTCTGTTTTCACACTGGAAGAACTGAATTTAAGCTGTTGATCAGTGTACAGCCATCTTAGAAATCTCCATCGCATTTTACTCTAATCCAGTTTGCAGGTGAACCTTCTCTAATCTACTCTTTGCCTCACTCTCCACTTCAAACTATTACTCAATAATCATTCATATCCATTGAAAAAAGATTGACCCACTCTCATTTACTTCAAAAGCCTACCAAACCAAAGTAATGTTTTTTTACTTCAAAGTCCTTTTCTAATAACTATGCTGACTTTATAATCTTCTCATCCCAAAATATCCAGTTGTAAAGAGTGATCTGTCAAACTACTGTCACCCTAGACAAGCAAATAAAAATTTATACTCATATTCAAACAACAGTGCACAACAAAAAAACTCACTGTAAAATAGGCCTTCGCTGCAAAGCATCTGTGATGACCCACCACTGGACCAGTAATCATGGAGCCTCAAACCTTACCATTAGCGCCTGTAGGGGAAGGTTCACTGGGAGGATAACAGGCACACACACAGTATTTCCAGATGCAGCTCTCTAAATCAAGTGCAATTTCCCTTAAGAGCATACAGAGAACACAGTCAGTCTGGGGCTGGTTCCTCTACCTTCCTCCAGATCCCCAGTAAGACTCAGAGATATAAAGATTAATTGTGATATTTGTTCTAGCTTCAATAACAGAGTTTTGGTCAAGAAAAAGAATCAATTAATCCTCAAAGGTCTTCTTCTATCTCAGATTTTCACTTGGGTGTGGATCATTCATCTCTAGCTTTCTTAAAGTTGTGTAAAGTTTTCCTTGAGGGTTCCCTTGCTGCTTCAGCCACCAATTAAAGACCCTGTCCCTCCATGGGACCTTACAGTAATTCTTCAGGCCCTTACTCAGACTCCCTTTGAACCCTTCACAAGGACAGAGTTAAAAGTCTTGTCCTGTAAAAGTCTTTTTCTAGTCATCATTACCTCAGCTAGACAGGTATCCAAACTCCAAGCACTTTCTTCTCAGCCACCTTACCTGATTTTTCACAAAGAAAGGGTATCACTTCACACTAATTCCTCCTTTCTACCTAAAGTGGTATCAGAAGCTAACTTTAACCACGCAATTAAACTACCAGTCTTCTTTCATAAATATTCCAGCAAGGGGAAATGCATACTTCATTTATTGGATGTTCATAGACAGCTCAAATTTTACATTCACAGAACTAAAGACCTTAGGAAATTAGAAGAGATATTTGTATCCTTTTTGGAAGCCAAATTAGGGACAGCAGTGACAAAAGTGACTCTAGCCTGATGACTCATTCATTGCATTACCTTTATTTACAAGTGCAAAGGCCTGTTATTACCCAAACATCCTAAAGCACAGTCCAACAGGTGTATAACTACATCATCCACTTTTTGGACTAAAGCACCTGTAGATGAATCTTTGCAGCTGTTATGTGGTTCAGTGCTCATACCTTTATATTTCATTACAAATTGGATATATTTTCAAGAAAAAGTGCAGCTTTTGGCTCAGTGGTGCTCCTGAATATCCTTCCTTGAGGGCCACCCAAGATTACTCTATCTGAAGACTTTGTCCCATCAGTTGAAGAATGGATAAAAAGAGGCATCAGATATTATAGTTATGTACTCACCATAACTCTGCATCTGTGTTGTCTGTTTTTGTCCTTCATCAACTTCCCACCCAATGATCCCCCTTCCTTTTTGTCTGGTTCCTGGTATGTCCTGATGAATATTCATGTTTAGTTTCTGCTGTGTGGGCTGCAGAGTTCTCCTTCTCTGATTATCCCCATTTCCCACTTTTCTACCTTCTGTGTTTTTTTAACTTGGAGAATACTGTTGTCTAATTTCCCCTTTTATGTTGTGATTAACTAAATAGAGAGTAAACTTGATCTGAGGTATCTCAGGAACTGATGAGGATTATGGGTAAGGGGAGAAGCTCGAGCTATGCAGCCTAAAGTTTATCAATCCGAGAATGGATCTGAGACCCATCGTTTGAGGAAGGGCGAAAACAGACAACACTGATGCAGTTATGGTGAGTATGTAACTATAATTTATATCATACCTCTGTTTTGATAACCTTTTACCCTCCCACATTCATTCACTAGTTCCTTTCTACTACATTTATGTTTCCTTAGGTTTTCCTGTTTGTTATATGCCTGCTACTATTTACCTTGAACAGTATATCTTTATGCTGTGGCTTCATATTTAAGGTACTAATGAAAGTAAACTCCAATAGCAATATCAAATAAAAATAAGTGCAGCTACTGCGGCTAATAGCATAAACTTTTAATGAAACTATAAACAAAAGATAAGCACTTTTGCATTACTAAGAATGCTTCTTCAGATCACATTAAAAATTTGAAAACAGAGGTATTTAAAAGGAAAATAACCAATGAAATCAACAATTAGAAATCCAAAATAATCCGATTCATTAACTATAGAGACATTTAAACAAAAAAATCTGTGCACATCATATAAATAAATTCATGTATAGATTCAAGTGTTAAATAACAATTAGGTTCATAGGTTCATAGGTTCATACTAGGCTATCTGCCCTAGGGCATTTATAAGCCTAGCCAGAGTGTGTGTGGCTTTCACCACCCCTTAGGATGAGAATACTATACACATTAGTTTGCTGTGCCTCTGTCCAGCAGTGACACAGAGATGATTCCCGGGGTAAACCTACGATCTCCCATCCACTCGTCAAGATTTCTCTTGAACAGAGTCAGTGAGGGGCTCTGCCTTACATGGACTGGGATTCTGTTCCATAGTGTAGGGAATCTCTGGGTGATGAATCTGTCCCTCCAGCACGTCCTATTTATATCCGTGTTGAGGTTTAAGTCTCTTGCTCTCGTGGCTCTGGTGGATTTGGATTTTATGAGGTGGAGCATGTCCATTAATTCCGGGTTGGACATGGCCTTGTATGTCAGGCACAGATCACCTCTGAGCAGACGGTATGCGACTGAATAGAGCTGGAGTTTCTTCAGTCGGGCATCGTATGACATATGTTTGATCCCCTTTATCCTTTTGGTGAGGAACTTTTGGGGTCTTTCCAACTGCTGCAGGTGTCGGGTAAGGTACATTCCGAATGGGGCGTTGTACTCAATCATTGGTCTGATAAGTGAAGAGTACAGGGGTACAATGACCTCTCCTGATCTGGATGTGAATCCCTTCATGAGCAGGTGGGCAATGTAGAAGGTCTTCCTAACCACTTTGGCAATGTGAGTGTCAAAAGAGAGGTTACTGTCAACTTGGGTCCCCAGGTCCCTGATAACTTCTTTTTGGGCAATAAAACTGGAGCAAACAAGTAGAACTCACTGTGGAACTTCCAGCCTCCAATCATGGAATTAGTCCATTCAGGGCATATATTTGAAGTGAGTAAAAGTGGCTGCTTAAGTTCCAGTGACTCAGCCAACAATAAAATCTAAGGGGCAATGCTAATCTTATTCCAAAAAATATTTCTAAGAAAGCACTGTCACCTTGTTAAGAATATATATAACAAAACATATACATATACGAGTAAAATCAGATGGTGCAATTTAGAGTAATCTCATTTGTCATCACAGTTTTATTGTCGTTCATCTTTTGTTTATAGTTTCATGAAAAGTTTATGTTATTAGCCGTGGTAGCCGCACTGATTTTTATGTCTTTTATATTTCTTTATTAGATCTAACTCCTCTCCTGCTTTTTTTTTTTTTTACCAACTATTTCTTTCTTTCACAGCATATCTTTTTATCAGCTTGTATTGTTGAGCTTATTTACACCACTAAATATATTGCAACTGTCATGTATGTGCTTTTTGTATCTAATTTTTCATTATTATTGTTATATTCTTTTAATATGTATTAAACATTGTTACTAAGATTGATATTTTTTTTTCTTGGAGCTTTTCTCCATGGGCCTTCACCAAAAAGGGACTGCATGGCCCATTCGGACTATCCCAGTAAACAAGCACAATAAATAAATATTTTGGGATTGTCTACTAGGCTTGAAGTATATACTATAGTTTGAACATGGAGATGACGGAATTCCAGAGCAGGAGAATCAAGTCATCTATAAATACCAACTAACGTACACAACTAACTATCGATAGACCCACTATTCCAGTCATTTTTGGCATCCCCAAAGACACAAAGATGTGTCTAATTCGCCTTTGAGACCTATAGTTTTGGCCAAGGGTTCAAAGATATACCCTCTAGCTATTTATATTGATCAAAAGCTTAAAGAATTTGTGTATTCCTTTTCCTATATTCTTAGAGACTGGTGGGACTTCATGAGATGTTTTTCTCAAGATTTGTTTTGTGATGAACTTTTTTTGTTTGTATTGATGTGGTGGACTTGTTTGGATGTCTTCCATTCAGTGGGGGTCTAGACCTCTTTTCAGAAGCCCTAATGAAGTGCCATTCCATTTCGAGTGATGGATTTCTTAGTCTGTTGAATTTTATGGAGCTCATCTTGGAAAACAGTTTCATATATTTTGAAGGTATGTACTATAAGCAGACACAAGGGGTAGCAATGGGTGCATTATATGCCCCCTTGTTTGCTAACTTGGTTATGTGGGCCTTGGAGCAGACTTGTATATTTAATTTCTAGTTTTTGAATTGTTGGCAATCATGCACTAGGTTTTTGGATGATATTTTTACCCTGGGGAATGACACTAAGGCCAAACTAAATGATTTAATTGAATAAATTAATTCCACCACTCCATTTTTTAAATTTACATCTGTTGTTTCTGAAAATTCTTTCAATCACCTAGACATAACAGTGTACAAACAGAATGATCACTTTGAGTCATATATGTATATATATATATATATATATATATATATATATATATATATATATATATATATATATATATATAGGAAACCGACTTTTTCAAATGCTTATCTGCACTTACATAGTTATCACCTATTGGTACAAAAGAAATCCTTAGTCAAGGGACAGTTCATCAGGATCAGTAGAATGATCACTGATGATGTGGTATTTGAGAATGAATTTAACAGGCTGTTTGATATGTTTTTTGATAGAGGGTATCCTAACCAGCTAGTAAATGACATTAGGGTTGAGGCTGCCAATTTGAGACACTCTAAGTTTGACCCTATTTTGGATTAGATCGTCTCACAAGAAATCACCCCTTTATTGGCAGGTTCATCAGACTTCAGCAGAAGCCTAATTCTTCACCATCACCTGTTGAATGTCAAAGTCAAAAAAATTATTTTCAAATATTGGCATATTTTCAACATGGATTGTAGTATATTACATGTGATTGGCGAGAAACCTGTCATTATTTATAAAAGGCTTAGTAATATAAAAAATATACTGGAAAGAAGTCCCACTAAACAGATTACATCTAAAAAGGGCCTGAAAAAATGTGAACATTGTAAACACTGACGTTTTATTCTGGAGTACGATACTGCCTTCATAGGGTACCTCAGTATTAAGATTCATTTGGCCGATGGGGTCAGTTGTCTAACCAAAGGAGTGGTATACATTGCAGTGTGTCAACCTTGTGGTGCCTTCTATGTAGGGAAGACTGAAAGACTGTCTTAAACGTATTTATGGGCATAATTATTAAATTTGTAAAATTAATCTGAACAATGCTGTTTATAACCATACGAAACATTGTCTTCCCCAGACTAAGTTTTTATTTAATATCCTGGCGCAAGTGGTAGTAAACCCCAGGTGTGGACATTGGGAGACCATTTTGAAGTCAAGGGAATTGTATTGGCAACTAAGGTTAAATGCACAGGACACACATGGACTAAATGACAACATCAGTATATCTAATGTTCTTAAGTTGCCATCTATGAATTTGTAACGCATTTCATAGATTTGATGTTGTTTAGAAATAAGTTTTTTAAATGTGGGGCTATTGATTTGATTTGGTGTGTGTATATATAAAAATCTACTTTAAAAAAGTTTATAGGTAGACAAAAAATTCTACGTTTACATATTAAATTATAATAAAAATATATATATATGTATATATATTATACACACACACACACACACACACACACACACACATGCTTAAAGTACATTTAAATTATTTTTAATATGTGCAAATACAGCTTTGAAATTTTAAACATGTTAATATATTTATAATATAAAATATCATCTTCACACATTGTTTTTTTAATGCATTACAGTACTTTTCCTACATGTATATATTAATAGAGTGTGAAAGTATTTGGTGGTGTATTTCTTTTTAAGAATTAATTATTTTTTATGATGTTTACATCGGAAGGTTTAAATGAAGTTGTTTGTACCAATTTTGTCAGTTCTGAAGAAGTTCGAAAATATTAGCATGGATAAAAGTGCTTAACAGATAATTTTCTCTATGGTTTTACAATAAAAGTAATTTATTTCACATTTCCAATTCCTGGGTCATATTCTTGGAGGTGGAATTGTGTTTTTTGTGTTCATCGGTGAATATGAGAATCTGTTGCCTTTCCTGTCCATGTTCAAGAGGTACTGACTTCCCTCTCATGGATAAAGTAAGTGGTTTGATGGCCACCACAAATAAAAGCAGGGTAAGAAGGCAACATTGGGAAATTCCAGTGATAACTCTGGGCGCTGGGATATAAGAACCCAGTCTTACCTGTAATAAGCCATGCAGTTGACAGTAAATCAGATGTGAACCTTAAACAAATATGACCTTTTCACAAAAACGTTGTGTAAGTGTAGCCTCTGGATTCAGTATAATATTCATCCATCCACTACACTACCTGAAGGACATTGTCCCTTATGATTAATCTTTTATTAAAACCAGCTTGATCCATGTGGCTAAGGGAAAGGATGTGTAGATTTAAATGGGTAGCCCAAATTGACATGAAAAGTTTATTATCAGTATTTTGAAGGGCTAGAGCATGATAACTATGAGGGGAATGAGTATTCTTCCTTGGTGTTAATACTGTGTAAAGTAGTGGTTGCTTCTATGTAAGTATGCTTTCCATATCAGATCAGTTGATTGAGGGAGTAACTTTTTGTATAGCTGAGGTTGTAAGTCATTGACTTTGGTGATTTTTTTTACTTTACCGTAGAATAACAAGCTATTAACTACTCTCTGGCTACAGGAGCTGCAAGACTGTGCTTATCCTTGTTGATTAAAACAATGAGGTGGTTAAAAATTTCTCTGATCATACTGCCTAATGATGCCATGCCTGTGAGACAGTTCTCCAATGAAAATCACCTTGAAAAATCCATTTAGAGAATCTCCAGATAGCATGATAAAACCGTTGCTATGCATACACTGAAAAGCTCTCTTAAGAAATGCATAAGCTCCAGACTCTTGATTGTATCCTTCTACAACAGTGAGACCACGTATGAAATTTCAAAGAGCACTATCAGCTGAGATCTTTTGTCAGTGGTGCAGCTAACCTCATGAGATTTTCAGTTTAATCTGTTCAGTAATTTATACAGCACAGTTTAATGAAGCACATAATAATAATGCAGTCAGAAACTAGTCTTTAAAATGCAGTATATCAGCTAGAGTCCTGTATGTAATAATCTGTCATACTTGATGCCTACTCCCAGCCTTGTTGAGAGAGCACCTTTCAGGAATGCAGAAATGGGCTTCAAATGAAAAAGTTGGATCTACACGAACTCCGTTTACTAATCACTTGATAAGACCCTACAAAACATCTTTCTCTCAATATTTGCTGCAATACATTGATAAATCCCTCACTAATTTGATTAATTTATGTCTAAACTTCCACAATTTACACTTCGTTTAGTCCACTTGTATTTATAGTGGAGATCTTATTAAACAAGGTAGCACTTCCATAACAAGCATAATTTACACTTAACACATTTGATACCAGTACATCTGAAGCTTTCAACACATCGCATTTCCTTTTTTTCTTTTTATGTCCCAAAACCTGACTTAACTATCTGACGTCTCCCCATGCTATCCTACTGATCCATTCATTCTCCAGAGCAGCAAGAGTACCATCTGCACATTCATTCTATAAAATGAGAGTGAGGTATAGAGAGTTCTATAATCTGTAGTAAATTCTGGGATTATTTTCTTCATAACCCCTGTGCTGTGCTGTGCTGTGCTTTGCTATGCTGGGACCACTGCTTTTGGCTGTATGTCACTAGTGAGGGCATGTTTCCAGATATGCTCCTCCTGGTTATAGTGTTTAATGCAGCCATGTCGCTGCAGACATAATTGCCCTCCAAAATGCATCAGACTGGAGTAATTTCCTCAAGGTAAGAGAATTGACATCAACTGCTTCAGTCCTACCTTGTCAGTGTCATTCATCAAGCCACTAATCAAACTGGGCACATCTAGGGCATAATCATATTGTTTTTCACAATGGAGATAGTTTACACACCATTTTTTCAATATTTGCAGACTCTGTTCAGTAAATCCTTTTTAGAATTAACCTCATCACATTCCATATCACTTTGCATCTCACCTGGTCAAAAGTAAAAGGAAAAACAAAAACGAGAGATAAATCAAGCTGTTATCTTTATTGCCAAGAAGAAAGCACTTTTATTTACCTTTGCTTGCTTTTTCTGACAAGATGATAGAATGAGGTCTGAAACAGACCAATTAGACTTCATAAATGCTGAAAAAAATATTCCAGTGAAAGTGCTTTGAAATATGATTTGTAAAAACAGTACAAAAGAAGTCGGAAATAATCAACCATTGCTTTATTCCACACATTTAGGCCAGCTACTTCACAGGTAGGGTCTAAAGGTGGAAGTGTCTCTATTTACATCAAAAATAAATATATTTCAAGGGTGGTCAAACAGGACAATGCACTTAAGCTGCTCCATGTTCAAATCACCATAGGTAAATTCCAATACCATTTCTTTGCAAGCTACAGGCCCCCATCAATGACCCAGGAAACCAATACCATATGTTTAAACTTATTAGAAACACTAACATCCAATCCAATACCATATTCGTGGGTGACTTTAATTACCCCGCTATTAATTGGGAACCCTTTACGACACCAAACGTACATGCACAGAGATTCCTGGATTTTGTAAACACAAACTCCCTGGACCAGATAGTCAATACATCAACCAGGTGTGCAACCATAGTGGATCTGGTCCTCACTAATATGGGAGACTGCTACACACCCCCTTCTGTAATGCCTTCCCTGGTAAGGTCAGATGACAAAATGGTCACCTTTGAAGTAAAATTAAAACCTGGACCCCCAGCTAAACCTGGAATATTCAGCAACTATTGTAAGGCTAACCTCTTGCCAAAGAATTTCCAGCCCCCATAAACCCTGAGAACACTGCTGCCTATGCAGAACTGTTCACATAAACCCTGTACAAATGTGAGTACCTGCATAGAGACAGCTGTACCCACCAGGAAGAAGTACATAACTAACTCAAAAAACAAGCCACCCTGGTGGAATCACAAAATCAGTAAGCTGTAAAACGGGAGGAAGAAAATCATGGCAAAAATTAGGAGGTGCAGCATCCAGCAGGATAAAACCACTCTCATCAAACTGAACAAACAACTAAGCAGACAAAGTGTACCAAAGCCAAATTTGAGTTAAGTTTGGCCTCCCAGACCAAGGACAACCACAAAACATTCTTAAGCTATGTCCTCAAAGGCAATACACAATTATGTACAGAGCTCATTGTAAATGGAGCCACCTATACTGATCCAGAAGATATAGCAAACCTCCTGGCTGATAAATTCAGCTCCAACTTTACACCTCTCTCCCCCTCAACCTTCCATCAGGAAATGTCATCAAATATAACTCCCCCTACTATTAGTAGGGAGCAGATTCTTAATGCTCTTTCTAAGACCAAGAACACAGAATAAATGGGCCCAGACAATATCTCAGGATGCTTTCTAAATAGCATGAAACATTACCTAACAGAGCCTCTGGAATTACTATTTAATTGTAGCCTCCAAACAGGCTTCATGCCTCATGAATGGAGAAAGACAACAGTTCATTTCCAATTACCACATCAGTGATAGTACTCCTTTAGCTTTATCTAGGTTATGTAAAACCTTTCTTAAAGGTACCTTTTTACTCAGACCTCCAATTCAGGACTCTACTCCACCTTGGGATCTGACTTTGGTGTTTTAGACTATTGTACTTCCACATTTTTAAGCTTCAGTTAAAGTAGACCTTAAGTTTCTGTTTTGGAAAACGTTCTTTCTAGTGGTTATAACTTCTGTGATACGAGTATTTGAACTCCAAGCACTCACTTCAAAACCACCATATTTGATTTTTCGCAAAGACAGTGTTATCTTACATACTAACCATTCTTTTCTACCAAAAGTTATCTCTGAAACAAATATCAACCAAGTGATCAATTTACCAGTTTTCTTTCTAAAATTTGACAATCAAAAAGAACATACCCTTCATCTTTTAGATGTACATAGGCCACTTCAGTTTTACCTTCACAGCACTAAAGACTATAGAAAAACTCATCAATTTATCTCCTTTTCCAATACTAGGATGGGAAGACCAGTTTCAAAAAATTACTCTAGCCAAATGGATAATGGATTGTATTTCCCATGTTTATACTTTGAAAGGTTTAACCCTGCCAAGATAGCCAAAAACTCATTCAACTTGGTCAGTGGCTACATCAGCTGCATTTTGGTCTAGAGCCAACATTGATGACATTTGTGCAGTTGCCACATGGTCTAATGCTCACACTTTTGTTTCTTATTACAGATTGGATATCATTTGCAGAAACAGAGCAGCATTCAGTTCTGTGGTTCTCCGGAACATCCTCCCATGAGGGCCACCCAAGGTTAATGTAGCTGATGACGATGTTCCATTTGTTTAGGAATGAAAACAAAGAGTTAGAAAGTCACACTGAAAAAACAGTCAGAAAAAACTAAATGAAAACTCCAGCCAAGCAAGAACTTCCAATGAGTGACCTCCCAAACCTCCTGTAACAGAGGCACATGGGACATATGCAAATGACCCTTATGAACATCAAGTGTTTCAGCTATATGGCAATTCTGATTGCCCATGACTTTTACATTTGAAGTCATTTTAGTGGACAATTTCAGGCCAAAAAAGTCAAACCCCACTAGCTATGGATATACATATTTCGGCCTTGTTATGACCTCGTCAGCATAGCATAAGCAGAGTGTTCAAATGTAAAACTCATGGGCAATCAGAATCGCCATATAGCTGAAACACCTGATGTTCATAAGGATCATTTGCATATATCCCATGTGCCTCTGTTACAGGAGGTTTGGGAGGTCACTCACTGGATGTTCTTGCTTGGCTGGAGTTTTCATTTAGTTTTTTCTGATTTGTTTAGGAATTAATGAAAATGACAAAAATCAGATATAAAAGTTACATACTCACCATAACTATGCATCTGTGTTGTCTATTTCCATTCTTTCTTAACTTAACTCCCACCTTCTCCATGTCAGTGTCTTTGGGAGTGGCCTAATGGAATTGTTAGGAACCGTAGATCCTGTTTGAGCTTCTGATCTTTCAGCTATCACTTTTTCTGTCATATCTATGTTGAGATACCTTGTGATGCTGTATAATAGTAGCGAACTCGATCTGAGGTAACACAGAAGTCAGGGGCATTATGGGTAAGGGAGGAGCTTGAGAGTTGGATCCTAGAATCTAAACAAAGTAGCTAAGTCGGATCCAAACCCATTCGTTGAAGAAGAATGAAAATGGACAACACAGATTCATAGTTATGGTGAGTACATAACTTTTATTTATTTACTCACCATAACTAGGCATCTGTGCTGTTCATTTTCATTCTTCCTCAACTTTTCCCCCCATTTATCCCCCTTCCTACAATCTTCTGAAGGGACCTGCTGGATTTCTTATTGGAATTTATAGTTCCGGGTTTGAACCTTGCTCTTTGAGCTATCCCTTTCTTTAACTAATTATTGGGGATCTTATAGCAACAAATTTGATCTGAGATATTGAGAATGGAATAGAGTGTTATGGGTAGAAAGAGGAGCATGAGAGTTGGATCAAAAGTCTGAAGTATGTGGCTGAGCCAGCTCAGATGTGTAACCAATTGGTTGAGGAAGAATAAAAATGGCAACACCTAGTTATGGTGAGTACATAATCTTTAATTTGCTTCCTTTCAAATGAGACAAGTGAACAAATTCTGTTTCAGAGCTTCTTGCAAGCGAGCCTGGAAAATAGATGCATTTTCAGTCCCATAGTCAGGAATGTTCTTTTATGTATTTCCACCCTTTCCATTGATATCTAAGGTAATTCTGAAGATTCAGAAGGACTCCCCAAAAATCACTGTGGTGACTTCCTTTTGTCCAAAGCAATATTGGTTCTTCCTTCTTATGAAATTACCCAAGGGTGATTATCACAACTAGACCTACTCACATAATACAGGGGGAGTTTGATACATACTAATCTCAAACAACTTCAACTAACTGTCTTGATGATTCTATTTTGATCTCTTTTTAAGACTTCTCTTTCATGAGGATGTGCAGTATATGCTAAATGAGGCAAAAAACCCTGCTTTTAGAAAATCTTATATTGACATGTGGGAGAGATTTTCTGCTTTGTGCTTTACGAATAACCAGGGCCCATGAGGAATTATGTACCACTGGTGCTTAAATATTTGTGTGGGTACTTTCCTCTGGCCTGTCTTATTCCTCTATTAAGATACATCTTGCAGCTGTTTCAGCATGCCTCCCCCATAGATCCTTCCTTCTCTTTTGGTAAAACAGTTTCTGACGAGGTTTTGCATTTTAGGCTTCCTAGAAAACAAGTAGCTCCTTATTGGGATCCTAATTTTGTGCTGAAAAAAATTAACTATGTCTCCCTTTGAAAGAAATCATCAGGTGGATCAAAGGCTCATCACACAAAGGACGGTACTCCTTATTGCTCCGACATCTGCAAGAAGAGTATCTGAGTTGCAAGTTCTCATGGTGGGTGAACCTTTTCTGGTCATCCATAGAGATATATGCTAACTCTAACCCTAATGCTGCCCCTTACCACACCCCTAACCCTACATCTTAACATCACTAAAACCTTCCTGTAACTCTCCCAGTATACAAGACAGAGTCAGACACACAAACAACCCTACATCTATCCCCTAACCTAACCCTTATGCAAAAATACACAAACTCGCACACACACAACATACATCCTTCACTCACCACCGATCCTAACTCTCACACACACACACACACACACACACACACACACACACACACACACACACACACACACACATCATATACACACGATCTCAACCTTCAACCTCACTTTACCTGTACTGACATTCCATACCACTGACATATCCACAGTGCAGCCATCCTTATCATCAACATTAAATCACACCCCTACATTTGTTGAACAAACGTATGTTCAGTAAAATGCAGGGGAATCATATATATTCATATATATAGTGTTAATTTATTATTCATGTACAGTTAATTTAGTTTAAAATAAAATTGCTATTACTGTTTACATGTATTCAGTACTCACTAACATAGAGTACAATATTCTCATTCTGTCACCTTTTTTAGTTACTCTGAAAAATTCTTTGGCATAATTATAATGTATTTTGATATATATATATATATATATATATATATATATATATATATATATATATATATAGATATATATATATAGATATATAGATAGATAGATATAGATATATCTATACACATTTAGACTCTTAATAGTGATTTATTTATATAGTTTACATCACAATGGTTTAGGACAGTTGTATTTCTTAGTACTGAATAAAAATATCTGTATGCATTAGTTGTATACAGCTGTAAAATGTTGAATGTTATATATGTTATATTATATCATTGTTCCTTTATTTAGATTAATAAATTAGTAAATTATTTTCTTTATTTTCAAAGATAGCATTGTTAAAAGATAAAATTTGACAGGGGAACAATGGCATATTCAGATTTAGTATGCACTTCACATCTTTAATACTATGCTTGACAGTTTAGGCATATTCATTTTGCAATGATAGATGTTCTGTAGTTCTATCTCGCCTTCATTCTTACATATGGGTTCGGAGCCGATCTTCGGCTCTGGCTCGGCCTTTTTGCAAGCTCAAAGTCTTGTAGTTGGCTCATGGCTAGGTGGGTATCCCATGGTGCACCAGAAAAATCCCCAGATCTTGTTTGCTGCGTCGACGAGTTCAGATGTGCTTCTGCTTGGACGTGGCTAAGTTTAACACATTTTGCTATTTTTTGCTATCTTCAGCTTAAATATAGTATTATATAGCCTTTGCTAGTGTTGTTTCTTATTGTTAGAGTAGTTTAGTCAATTGCAGTACTTTTTTTCTCTATTTAGCTTATTATTGTCGAGAACTGGTTGGCCGTTGGCCTTATTGTTCTCATTGCTATCCTGTGTGCCAGTTTAGTTTCTTTTTCCGGGCGTTTTGCCGCTAGTTGTTATTTACTGGGCTATTTAGTTCATTCTTTGATAGTTTGATATTTAGTGTTCAAGGTGCGTTTTGCAATCTATTTAACTTTCTGTGTGCAGTATTCTTAGAGTGCGTTATTAGCTATTTAGTGTTTCTTAGTGTGCTGTGTTGTTAGTTTAAGATAGTTATTTGTGGAAGTAATCTGCATAGTTATTTATCGAATTTACCTTAGCTGACAAGGGTTCCTCATTTGTCAACCCTTATCGCATCTGAGGCATAGTTCTTTGTATAGAGGCTTTCCATGTGTGTGTGTTGGTAAATTTGCTAATTTTTACTTTTCTACCCTCCCTTCTAGGTCTGTTTGAGTTAGTACCTAGGTTTCTTCCCTTCCTTTCTACCCAGGGCTAGGCCCGTTTGAGTTAGAGGACATAGTCCTCGTGGTTGTGTGACTGCTAGTGTGGTAAGGGCTAGGCCGTTTAAGTTAGAGGATCTAGACCTCTCTCTGTGTGTTTGGCTTGTGTCCTTTTGGTTGTATCTTCAGTGCTATGTCTAAGGAGACTAAAGATCATAAACCCTCGGGGTTTAAAAAGTGTGCGAAATGCTCGCAGAAGATGTCCATTACCGATGGCCACAGTAACTGTGTGTATTGCCTCGGGCCATCCATTTACAAGAAACATGTTTGTTTTGTCACTGGTTCAGTGCCAGGGTATTACAGGAGAGAAAGAATAAACTGATACTAAAAGGTCTCCTTAAGCCTTCCTTTGAGGAAGACCTGGCCAGCTCATCTTCTTTCTCTAAATCTCATGGTTCCAAAAAAAAAAAAAAGACTAAACCTTCTAAGAGACATTCAACGGCGCCATCTGGTGCATTGGAACTGCTTCCCAAAATTTCCAAACCAGACAAGTCTTCTTCCTCTTCGGCTCCACTGAGTTCGGAACCGATCAAGGACATAACTCCTATGGCTACAGTGTTGGCACCAGGCAGTTTGGAGCCGACCACTGATAGCAGACATCAGAGCCGGTTTAGAGATCCTTTGCCGGTCTCCCCTACATTAAGGTCCCCCATATTACAGAGGTCTAGATCTCCCACACTATCTTCCAGATCTTCCAGAAGCCTATCAGAAGGAAATGTGGAGAGAGTAGTGCTGAGACTCCTGAAGTCATCTGCCTTACCAAAAATGCTGTTGGCTCCGACCCAGTCAGTTCCAGAGCCACTTGAGTCCATTTCCCCTTCTGTGATTCCTCCTCTGAGCCATGCTGGGCTTTCGGAGCCGGAGTGCTCAGTACAGCTGGTTGTGGAACCTTTGTTTCCAGCTCTCCCTGAGGTTGTCTCAGAGCCAAATTCCGGTCCGACACCTTTGGTGCTGTCAGTGGTGTTGAGGAACCGAAGCTCCCCAGATAGCCCTGGCAGGGACGCCTGGAACCGGACCTCTTCAGTTCCAAGTCTCCCTCTCGGTGCGTTGGCTAGGGTGAGCTCTGACCCTACATCTATCTCGGAGCCGATGGCTCTGGAGCTGATGGTGTCCTCCGTCTGTTCGGAGATGGGGAGGTCTTTAGAGTTGGAGAGGTCGGCCTTCGAGATGATGAGGAGTGTGCTATCCCAATCATCAGCTCCACCCAGAGGTACCGACACACTTCCCCCTTGGGCACCGACTTCTGTCTCAACACCTACTCCCTCCCTGGACAGCAGAGACCCACAGCCTCAAGAGCCCCCGGTTGGTGGCCGCCACTCTTCCGAGACCTCCCTGGAATACCCTTCCGAGGAGCCTCCTTGGAAGACGATATTCAAGAGGAAGCATGTAGACTCCCAGAATGAGTCTCTTACCTCTGACACCAACCTTGAGGAGTCAGAAGCGTCCCCCAAGTCGTCCTCTGGTGATGTCACCTTTGTGGACATCTTAGAGATCCTCAAGCAGAGTTGCGGCTGGCCCACTGTTACCCATTTTGATGAGGAGTCGGTGTACCTGAAGGCTTTTGGGTCTCAACCTTCAGCCTCTTGGGTGTCTCCACCCTTTGACAAACTTTTAGAGCTTGTTAGTCGAAAGTTATGGGAGACTCCTGATGCCGTGGAGCCTGTCCCCAGGAGGCCTAATAAATTTCTGTCAGCCCCCAAGGAGAAGAAATTTTTATCAATGGGTGTTCCCGTAGATGCCATGGTGGTGGCGGCAGCCACTAAGAAGGAGTTAGCAAAGACTTCA
The DNA here is from genome assembly GCF_019279795.1 of Protopterus annectens. Taxonomy (NCBI): domain Eukaryota; kingdom Metazoa; phylum Chordata; order Ceratodontiformes; family Protopteridae; genus Protopterus; species Protopterus annectens. Next base: position 642,813,104 of record NC_056743.1, read on the forward strand.
TCTGTCCATCCGCTGAACAAGTAGTCCCGAACAATAGACAGGTACAGGAAGTGTATATTTTCATCAGCGGCATTCACTCTCAGATCGCTGAACTACTTAAAACACTTTATAAGGCTTCAGAGAGATCTCCTTAAGGAGTTAGGAGAGACTCTACAAGGTACATCCACTGAAGGAGGCCCTGGGAAGGTGCCTGCTCAGTTGTCCACCTTGAATTCCATTGATAACTCGTCCATGAGGCTGATCTCTTATGCAGCCAATGGAGTGAGTAGGGCAGCGGGTTCAGGAGTTTCCCTAAGGAGGTACTCCTGGATGCGCTTGTGTAATTTTGCGGAGACGTTAAAGTCTACTTTTACCAACGCCCCCTTTGACAGGTCATCCTTGTTGGATCTAAGGTAAAAGCCACACTCACCAGGTGCGAGCAAGAAGGGAAAACACTCTCTGCCATAGAAGTGCGTTTTACCGTTCCCCTCTAGACCATATCCCAAAGGTCAGAGAGCCGGTAAAATGTGCTTCAAGAAGTCCCAAAGGTTTTTCCAGGATACACAGGGTGACTCCTCCAGAGGCAGAGGAGGAGGAGCAAATGGTAGACATCGGCGTACAGGCAGGGTTGGACCTCAAAACCAGGGAGGTCGCAATTCGTTTCGAGGCCGGCCAGGGCCCGACTGTGCTTCTCTGGAGCCGGTCGGGGGTCACATTTCTTTGTATCTGGAATCCTGGCTAAGCATCACCTGAGACAAATGGGTACAAAGAATTATCACCAGAGGTTACCCCATACTCTTTTCTCTTCCACCTCATGTTTCCAAGAGGATCCTGGATGTTCCACCTAATCACAGGGATCAAGCAACCGTAGAAATGAACAAGTTGCTCACAAACAGAGTCATCCAAACTGTCCATGCAGGTCAAGTAGGATTTGGGACTTACTCCAGATTCTTTTTAGTGCCAAAACATACAAGGGACTGGAGGCCCATCTTGGACCTCAGCAAACTAAACGAATCTGTGAAGAAGGACAAGTTCTGGATGGTGACACTGCAGTCTATACTCCCTCTATTAGGGAAAGACACTTGGATGTGCTCAGTAGACCTCCAAGACACGTACTACCATATAAAAATGGACAGAGCATTGAGGAGCCATCTACGCTTCTGGCTGGGAGCTAGTCACTACCAGTTTCGTGCTTTGACATTGGTCTCACCATAGCCCCCAGGGTGTTCACCAAGTGTATGGCAGTAGTGACAGCTCACCTGAGACGTCTAGGATTCCAAGTGTTTTCATATCTGGACGACTGTCTTCTGACTGCCTCCACCAGGCATCTACTTCTTCAAACCAGAGACGCCACTATCCAACTTTGTGCCCAGTTTGGGAATTACTATAAATTGGGAAAAGTCTGCCTTATTGCCCTCTCAATTTGTGACTTTTATAGGTGCAGAAATAGACACAGTCACCATGTTTGCTCGTCTTCCAGCAGGAAGAGCACAGAATCTCATACAACGAATTCACCATATTCTCCCCTTCAAAAAGTCAAGGCAAAGACTGTACTGAAACTTCTAGGGACCATGGCCTCCACAATATTACTAGTGCCTTTAGCCAGACTACACATGCAGATTATTCAATGGCTTCTGTCATCTCAGTGGTCCTTCCAACAACTGCCTCTATACCACCACATCCTGTTAACAGAGTCTTGTAAGAAGGACCTCCATTGGTGGATCCAACCCAACCAGTTAACGACAGGCACCCCATTCCTCCCTCGCCAACCCTTTGCCACTGTGACCATGGATGCCTCATAGATAGGGTGGGGGGGCATTATCTAAGCAGGGCTGTCCAAGGCGCATGTCAAGATCATGAGGCCCACCTGCATATCAATGTCCTAGAGATGAGGGCAGTGCTTCTGGCGTTGTAAGCACTCCACGACCTTTATCCTCTTGGGACAGTAGTATGGTATCTCAACAAGCAAGCCGGAACCAGATCATACCCACTGTGTCGGGAGGCCATTCGGGTTTGGAAATGGGCGATATCCTCCCAGCACTTTTTGGTGGCAATGCACATCCCGGGGACAACCAACGTAATAGTCAACAAACTCAGCCGGGCAATCTTGATGCCTCAGGAGTGGTCTCTGAAGCAGGAAGTAGTGGAGCAAATTTTCCGCAGATGGGGACAGCCTTGCTGCGATCTTTTTGCCAGCCCGATCAACTCCAAATGCAGCAGCTATTTCTCCCTCATCCCCCCCTCTGAGGGAGTCACCGTGAGACGCACTTGTTCACAATTGGCCCCCGGGTCTCCTTTATGTTTTCCCACACTTTCCTCTCATATCCAAGGTTATTCAGAAAGTGAAACTGTTGGGAAGCAAATTGATCCTCATCACTCCTTACTGGCCTTGTCAGGTTTGTTTCACCTTTCTCGGGCCTCACCTACTAGATGACCCATGGACTCTGGACCTAGTGCCAGATCTATTGATGCACATGTCAGGCTCTCTTCATCCGAGCCTCTACACCCTCAATTTGACAGCTTGGCTGCTCCAGTTCCATCCCTAGTCAGACTTCATGATTTTTCACCCTCTATGATTCACATTCTTACATCCTCTCATAAACCCTCCACTAGAAAGTTATACACTAGCAAATGGAGAAGGTTTTCTATCTGGGCTGAGGATAGGAATGTTGACCCTTATACTGCATGTATTCCAGTGGTATTGGAATTCTTATCTGAACATTTTCACCAGGGTTCTGCTGCTGCCGCAATTAGGGTTCAGTTGGCAGCAATTTCAAATTTTCATTTGGGTCAACAGGAGTCCAATCTGATGTCACACAGATATTGTGTAAGACCTTCCTTAAAGGTGCCACTTTAAGACCTCCCTTTCAGGAACCGGTTGCTTCTTGGAATTTGAACTTTGTTCTATCCAAATTAACATGTCCACCCTTTGAGCCAGCTCATTCATCTCCTTTGAAATTTCTGTCTTGGAAGACTTTGTTTCTGGTGGCAATCACATCTGCTAGACAAGTTTCAGAATTACAAGCACTGTCTGTCAAACCCCCTTATTTGATTTTTCACAACGACAGAGTTTTGCTTCGTACTAATCCATCCTTTGTCCCCAAGGTGTGCTCCCATAACAACTTGAACCAAACCATAGACCTTCCAGTGTTCTTCCCTAATCATTCCAACGCAGTGGAATACAGATTCCATCAGTTGGACGTTCACAGACAATTACGGTTGTATTTACACCGGACCAAGGAATTCAAGAAGTCAAGCCAATTATTTGTTTCCTTCTCTGACTCCAGATTAGGTCTCCCGATTTCCAAAGTGACCCTCTCGAATTGAATCTCCAATTGTATATCTTACATTTATTCTTCTGATGGTAAGCCTTTACCTTTCAAAATTAAGGCTCATTCCACGAGATCTCAGTCTACTTCTGCAGCCTTTCAAGCCATGGTTCCAATTGATAATATTTTTGCAGCAGCAACATGGCTATCCCTCACACCTTTATTACTCATTACAAATTGGATTTGACCTCTAGGGGTAGAGCCTCCTTTGGTTCCACGGTACTCAGGAGCATTTTTCAGTGAGCCACCCAAGAATAAGGTGCTAGGGATGCTGTCCCATATGTAAGAATGAAAGCGAGATATGACTACTAAATATAAAGAAGTTATGTACTCACCATAATATTCCATGTTTGTAGTCCATCTCGCCCTTCATTCTTACAAACCCACCCACCTACCCCCTTCCTGGAATGATCTGGAAACAGTAACATTTTTTTCTTAATAAGTGGAGACCTTTTATTATTGTTGTTCTTTCTGGATAGGTTTTGGTTCTTTCTATAGTTGGCAGCAAACAAGATCTGGGGATTGTACTGCTGCACCATGGGATACCTACCTAGCCACGAACCAACTAGAAGATTTTGAGCTTGCAAAACAGCCGAGTCGGGGCCGAGGACTGGCTCCAAACCTATATGTAAGAATGAAGGGCAAGATGGACTACAAATATGGAATGTTATGGTGAGTACATAACTTTCCTTTTGATTTGCTTTAAATCTTCCTCAAGAGGTTTAGAATGTTATATATGTGTTATCTAAAATTTATATTACAAGGGTTTCCTCTTGTAGCTACAGTTGTTTGTAGTGGTAGGTGGTGTGTTTGATGCTTGTGCATTATGATGTCATGCCGCACTGTACAAAAAATTAAGTTAATATATATAAAAATCATAAGCTTAAAACTTTACAAAGAATTATATCAATATATTAGTAAAATATTCTAGAATATTAAATAAAGAATTATGTTAAATGATCTTTTTATAATCCAGACATTGAATTGACTTTTATATTAACTTAAATATAATGTTCCAGGCAGAAGCTAGTGAGTGAGTTTATTCATATATTCCGTTATGAGGTAGTGTACAAATGAGAGTTCATATTCTATTTGCTATTTTCAGTTCTGACATACTTGAAGGGAGATAGATATTTTTTAAGTTCTGGCTTGATTTTGTGTATATTATCTTTTTTTGTATCTACTGACTGAATAGCTGCAAATAGATAATATATCTGTCTTTAGGAATTATTTTATTTGAAATTAATTTTGCAGAAATTAGGAAATTGACATTAATTCCACCTGACACTTGAGAGGGATGACAAAGGGTAGTTGTATGGATGCTGCTCAGTAACTTCTTTTACTGGTGATACATATATAAGCAGTTACCAGCTATGCTGTGGATAGTGTTCTGTGCTTTTGAGAAAAAATCTATAGACGGATGCCAGTCGAAATAAACTCTGCTCTTTTCTTAAAATCTTGATTTACTATATAACATGCAGTGATCCTTTTGCTGTCACAAGGGTACAAACTTTTTGGCTGTTTTTTTTTTTTTCAATAATTTTTATTTATTCTTTACATCAAAACAGAGCAGTAAATGACAAATATCACATACAGGAAGAACATATGAATATTAAGCAATTGTTATACATTGAAAGAAATGCAAAAGGAGGTTGATTAATCAAACAATACTATTTACACTATATACATAGATGCTTTCAAAATTCAGTATAATAAAACAAAGGGAAAGAAATGGGTTGTTTTGCAAGGGTTATTATAAGTACAATATTAAAGAGGAAAAGGAAAAGCACTTGTAGGTGTTAGGGATATATGATGTTGTATAGAAGCTCTTAGTCATAAGTATGAGCATTATTGTAGTTTATGCAAGAATAATATTATAGATTTGTTCCCATAACTTCCTAAATTTTATATTTTCGTCCCTTTTATTAATTATTATTTTTTTGGGCTAATAGATGTTTGATCGCCATTAATCTGAAGTTCTCCCATGAGTTATTAGTTGAGTTAAGCCAGTTGGTCGCTATATAGAGTTTCATTAAAAGAAAGATATTAATTAGGGTGATTGCTTGTTTTTGGGAGATATTATTTGGAAGGATATGTAGTAGAGTAAATTCCCAAGTGAGTGTGGTTGTTTGGTAGCCCGTTTTTTGTAACTGAAATTTAAGGGAATTCCAAAGTGTAAACACACATTTACAGCTCCAAAAAAGGTGGATTATGTTGACAGTTTGGTCTTTACAGTGTGGACAGAGTGGGGATTTCATAGGGTTAAATTTATGTAGAATAGCAGGAGTGAAATACGTGTTGTTATAGATCATGAGTTGAGTAAAAGCCAATTTCTAAAGGGATATAGATTTTATTGTTACGTTAATTGCCTGAATCAATTGAGGGTTGTCAGTGAGAGAGTTTTTTTCTCCAATATTCAGAAATGAGGATATAATCCTTGAATTTAATGTCTTTGATCATTTTATTTGTAACTGTAGTACATTTTTTTGTTGAGAGGATAGTTTTCCAAAGTAAATTACAAGTTGCTATATCTTCATTGTTTATGTTAGAACTGTGTAGATAGCTGATACATAATTCTTTAATCTGTCTCAGGATCAGTAAGTATGATTTGGGGAGGTTCAATTGGTTCCTTAATTCTTGCAGGGCAATTTAAATGTGGATATATGTCTTGGATTGTTGTGTTTAATAGACAAGGGAATTGGTTTAGGTTTAGAGTTTGGTTATTTATTTTAAGATTGGGGTTTTTATGTAAGGGTTGTAATGTCATCATAGCTTGTAAAAGGTTAGAGATTTGAAGAGTTTTTGTGTTAGTATAATGGAGTGTTTGAGGGGTTCTATTAAGTTACAAGATTTCATTAAACTGGTATTTAGAAATTGTAATGTTTTGGGATTGATGTCTAGGCTTTTAATATGGTTATGGTATATTCTTATCCAGTTTGGGTACCAAGCATCGTCTTTTGGGTTGTAATCAGCTATACGTAAAACTCCATTGGTATTTATGATTAAATAGTATGTCTCAAAGTTTGGAAGGTCTAGTCCACCTTTATTTTTGGGGATTGTTAGTTTGTCATACAAGATTCTGTTTTTTTTTTTTGTTCCCAAATGCATTTTGCAAGCTCAGTGTGTATTTGCTTAACAAAGTTATTGGGAATGGTTATCTGGGAATTCATGAAGAATAGTAATCTGGGTAGGACATTCATTTTAATTACGGCATCTTTGGCCAAAAATGGTAACTTTAAATTTTTCCATCTACTGAGGTCTAGTGAAATGTCTAGCCATTTTTGCTTCATGTTGTTTGAGTAGAAATCCTTGTTGTTTGTAGAGAATGTGATACCTAAGTAGTTAATTACTTCTTCAATTTTTAGTTTCCCTATTAGTGGTAAAAGAGAGAATGGTTTAGGAGTGTTTAAGGGGAAAATGCTAGTTTTTTTTTTAGGTTTAATTTGTAATTCAATATCATCGAAAAGTTTTCAATAGTGGATAAAATTTTATTGACGTCCGAGATTGGTGTGGTACAATAAATATTCAGGTCGTCAGCAAAAGCCGATAGGAAGATTTTGGTGTTGTAGATTATTGGGGGGTTATGGTATGTATTTTGTTTTATATTTAGGAAAAGAGGCTCAAGGTACAAGTTAAAAAGTAAGGGAGATAAAGGGCAACCTTGACGGGTTCCATTTTTAATAAAAATCCTATTTGAGCAGGTTTTGTTAATGTATAAAGATGTATAGGGATTCTTGTATAATATTTGTAGGATTTTAATAAATTTTGGGGGTATATTGAAGTAAGGTAAGGTTTGGAATAAAAATTCTAAATTTACTCTATCAAAGGCTTTATGGGCATCAATGATAAGTGCATATAAATTTAGATTATTTTGATTTGCATATGAGATTAATGTATTAAGTGTTAATGTATTATCGCTTGTTTGTCTAGTTAATGTAAAGCCCGACTGTTCAGGGGAAATAATTTTATCTACTATATTTTTCAGTCTGTTTGCTAGTATGGTTGATAATATCTTAGTGTCAATATTTAATAGTGTTATGGGTCTATAGCTGTCTGGGTTTTTAGGGCCTGCTTTTTCTTTAAGTATAAAAATAGATTTGGATGCGTTAAAGTATATATCAAAGATTTCATTATTTATTATATAGTTCAGTATATGAAATAGGATTTGGGCTACGATGGGGTAGAAGGTTTTATAAAATTCTGTAGTGAGACCATCTGGGCCGGGGGCTTTATGTAATTTCATTTGTTGGATAGTTGAGGTTATTTCTTCAATAGAGATGGGTTCACTTAATTTCTCTTGTTGATTTGGATCTAATTTCGGGAACTTGATACTTTGGAAAAAGCGTGATCTATCATCTTTTGAGGGTAGAGTTATTTGTTCTCCTTAGGTTTGTGTGTATATTAGTGCGAATGCTTTAATAATGTCTTCATTTTTAGTAAGGTGTTTGTCTTGATAGAGTATTTCAGATATTTGAGAGGTGGATTTGGTTTGGTTTATAATTCTGGCTAGTGCTCGGGAAGAAGTTTGGACTTCGTTAGCATAGTTAGCTAGCATTTTAGTTTCATAAAATGATAGTTTTTTATTATGTAAAAGGTAAAGATCCTTTTGGAGTTTGAAGATTTCTGTTTCTGTTTGAGTATTAACTAGATCGTGTTCAAGTAGTTGTATTTTGGTCTCCAAATCCTTTTCCTCTTTAAGTTGAATTTTTTTATAGTAAGCTGCTTTTTTAATACAAGTTCCCCTAATTATCGCTTTGGTTGCCGCCCATTCAATATCCAGAGGTACTTGATAATTCGGAATGTTTGATAGGGTTGACTTAAGAATGGCTTTAATTTCATCGATTAACTCTTTTTAGTTTAGAAGATTGGGGTTCAAGGACCAATTGTAACCTCTTTTTATTATAGAGTTTTTGGGGTTTCCATTAATATTTAGAGTAATTTTGGAGTGGTCTGAGAGGTATCTTGCGTGTATAAGCAATTTTGGATCTAAGGTGATGAGTGTTTCAGAGATTAAAAAGAAATCTATTCTCGACCACATTTTATGACAGTTGGAGTAGAACATAAATTTACTAGGAATATTTGGGCTATCACCATATTTAAAGGGATCATATAGTTTGTAATCATATTTAAGTTCATTTAAAGCTAGCGATGCTTGTTTGTTATGTGGTAGAGTTAAACTTGATTTGTCCTGTTCTGGATTCTGATATGAGTTCCAGTCACCACCTAGGATCATATAATGGTTTTGGAATTGGTTCAGAATAGGGTATAATGATGCATAGAATGAGTGTTGATTATTACAAGGGACATATACATTTAGTAACAGAATGGGTTTGGAAAGATATGGAGTTGAAAGTGTTACATAGCACCATCTACCCTCTTTGTCCACTTTGGTTTTGAGAATTTTGTGTTGATAACTCTTTTTAATTATAATAGCTACCCCCGCACTGTTGGTTTTACCTTCAGAAGCTATAATTTCCCTTATCCATTTTTTCCCTCTGATTACTTTTTGGCTGTTTTTTTAATCATTGGCATTCTTTATCTTGGTATATCACTAGTAGCAACAAAGTTTTATTACAAGGGAATTGGGTTTAAAATACCAGATATACACTGAATAAAGATTATTTAAAGTGAGAAAACTAGCTTCCTACCTGCAGTCTTAAATCACTATAGCTATCTATATATATTAGATATATCTGTATCTAATGTATATATATATATATATATATATATATATATATATATATATATATTAGATATAGCTATATATCATCTATATCTATGTATATCTATATAGCCATATATATATATATATATATATATATATATATATATATATATATACATACACACACACACACACACACACACACACACACACACACACACACACACACACACACACACACAGATATATATATTTGGGTCTACTTTCCATGACTGAAAACTCAAAATACTGAATTTCATTTGATCGAGACTACAATATGTAATTTTCAAAATACTGAAAACTCATTTGACCGAGTCTCATTATGCTGAAAGCTTTCAATGCTGAATTTCAAACTACGGAATTTTAAACCATAAATGTGATGCATTTCCCTTCACCAGTGACTTGCTTGTGATAAAAACGCTTTACTGTAACTTAAAGTGCTGACTGTCAGAATACTGATAGTAGCATAGAAAGTAGTATTGTAGTATTTCTAAATGTGGGTATGTCTCTCTACATTTTTATGGGAAGTATCTAAAGTAATATGGTGGACATTTTGTGTGCTCCTAGCAGTAGTGGCATTGTGTACAGTACTGTAAGGTAAGTAAAAGGCATATGCCCTTTTCCCCACTGTAGTGCGATCCTGGAATTAGTATATATAGTTGAGGGTGTGGGGAGCATATAGCCTCCCACCTCATTTGGTTTTATATCATCCGGTTTCTGTTTAGAGGGTAAGTGAGTAGATGAGTAGTTTTTAAGTTTTGCAAAGAGTTAGTCATTAAGTGTGCATGTCTATGGCTTAAAATTTAGTATTTTGAAATTCAGCATTGTAGGCTTTCAGTATAATGAGACTCAGTCAAACGAGTTTTCTGTATTTTGAAAATTAGATATTGTGGTCTCAATCAAATGAAATTCAGTATTTTGAGTTTTCAGCCATGTGAAGTAGATCCATATATATATATGTGTGTGTGTGTGTGTGTGTGTGTCTGTGTGTAACGCATGCAAATGGAATTAAACACAGTATTTTAGTGAAATATGATTCAAAATATTCTATTTCAAAATAATATTGGGAAAGATTCAGAACATGTTTATAGTACTGATTTTAAGCTACAGTGACTTTTTTTCCAAAATCTCTTTATTTGAATTTTCAGATATTAACAGCGATGCATCCAATCAAACACACAAAACAAACAGTACATACAAAAAGGAAACCTTCAAAAAACTAACACAAGAAATATATATATATATATATATATATATATATATATATATATATATATATATATATATATATATGTATGTACACTATATAAAATAGAAGTCACTACATCATCAAATGTAGTCTAAAAGGTTTTTTACATAACTTAAGAAAGTGAGGGATAGTATAAGGGACATACTTTATGAAGAAGATAAATATAGAAATTCAGCCACTTATTATACTTAATGTAATTAGGGAATACAATTAGATATATAGAGAGTAGAAAGGAAAAGGAGAAAAAAAAAGAAAAAAACTAAGAACTGGTTATAATGCTGTTATTGCATAATATAAATTTGTCATCATGTCAGTGTACAGACTGTCTTTCTTTGTTAAGAATTCCATCTAGTAAGTAACCCCAATATTTCTTATAATAGTGTTTCTTTTTTGTTTTTGTATAAACTAGTTTGTGAGATGAGATATATTTAATAGCAAGGTTGCTAAAGCCTTCCCATGTAATTGGAGATGTGACATTCCAATTTTTGTGATATAAAATTTAATAAGGACAGACATCGTAATAAGGACATTTTTTTTATTTTTGGAATTTGAGTCGTGTTAATGTACAATATAGCTGTCTCCCATGACAGGGTTGATTTTTCATATCCCATCTTCTCTAACCTAGCTCTTAAAGAGCACCATAGGTTGTGTACCTTGCTACATTTCCACATGACATGGAAAATATTGGCAGTTTGGTTTGGGCAGTGAGGACATATAGGCGAGAAGTTGGAATTGAACTTAATTAAATTTGATGGGGTATATAGTATACATTGTTTTTTATCATAACTTGTTTATATAGCAGCTACTTAAAAGGAATAAATTTTATCATATTCTCAATGGTCAGTCTCTTATTTTCATCTGTCAGAGATTGTTTTTTTCTTGCCAATAGTTTGAAAATAATAGAGAATTCTGGTGTTTTATGTTCGTTACAAGTTTATATGTCCTAGAAATTGTTTTCCCTTTCATCTCGAGGTTTTCTAGTATTAGTTTTACTAAGTTAATATCCTTCAGGTCGACTTGTGTTTGTGATAATTTAGCATTTATGAGATAATGGATTTTGGGTAAGAATAACAGTATATTTCTTAGTGAGATTTAGTTCTAGTCTTATTTGTTGTATATTGGATTCTCTTCATTGGTATATTTCCCATACCGTGAGATCTTTTATCAGAGGTTACTTTGTTAGATTTAAGGGTTTATTGTTTATTAGTAGGTTGGGATTTAGGTGGAGTGGTTGTATAAAGGCAAGAGCATCTAATAACTGCAATGATTTAAATGATTTCTATGTAGTAAGAATCATATATTTAATTAGTGGGTGTATATTCTTTGTGAATATGCCATTTTGATTTAGGTTTAAAAATGGTATACCTAAGGGATTTCAGTTGTTCAGACCAGATTTTGGTCCATTGGGGTGTCCAGGTATTTACATACGGGTCATGGCTTATTATCTGTATTAGTGTGTAGGCAGTAATTATACTATAATAGAGTTTGAAATCAGGTAACCCCAACCCCCCTTTATCTTTGGTAAGTACAAGGTTGTCATATTTAATTCTAGTGGAGTTGGGGTACCATAAGAATCTTGATATAGCTTTTACTAAATCAAGGAAGAATTTTTGGGGAATATTTGAAAAAGTAGCATTTAGTTGAAAGAGTATTCTCAGTAAAAGGTTCATCTTAACAACAATAGCTTTTGAGAGTAATGACATATTAATATTCTTCCACGTATTGATATCACTTTCAATACTAGTCCATGTACACAATAGTTTATTCTTTATCATATCCTTAAAGTCAGGAGTAAATATTATTCCTAGGTATTTTATCTGATAACTTATCTTGATCTCACTCATGGGAAAGTAAAATTCCTTATGACCTATAAGATTCATGGGAAATATGTGGGATTTGTTTAGATTTAAATTATAGTTAGAGATTTCAGAGAACTATAGCTTTAAGTATTTTTGGGAGGTCAGTAGTGGGAAGTTGAAAATATATATTTAAGTCATCAGCAAAAGCAGAGAATATAAGATTTGTATTATAGATTCTAGGTATGTGATGGAAGTTTTTTTTGTGAAATAAACAGAAGGAGAGGTTCTAGATAAAGATTAAAGAGGTACGAGGAAGAGGGCAACCTTGTCTTGTACCACTGGATAACAGTATATGGTTAGTTTTGAGGTTATTTATCTGAATAGTGGTAGAAGCTTTCTGATATAGAACCTTAATTATCCTTATGAATTCCTGAGGAAAACCACATAAAGGCAATATATTAAATAGGAAATGTAAATTAACTCTTAGCTACAGTGATTTAAAATATATTTACCATATTTAATTGCATTCACGCTACTAGCAAAACTAATTCCATTTGTACACTTAACATTCTTACAGCATTTGTTGATAAAACAGTGTGCTTAGAAGATGCAGGTAGCATAACTGTCGTTTACAACTTCCAAGTAGTCCATCAGTTCCATCTGTGTACTTTGCGTCTTAACTACAGAGCATTTTCAAGAATATTAGGCCATACAATGCTGGATCAAATATGATGTGTTCATGCTGACAAACTCAGTAAATATCATATATTTATATTGCCTTTATTACATTGTTACAACAAATAAATTAAAAACTAAAATAATTTTTATTTCTTACAAAAGTTCATTTTCTTTTTAAACACTACAGCAAAAGCATAACTTGAGAAGTATAAAATGGATTTTTCAGTTTAAAAAGATTGTCATTTACTTACACATATAGGTATTAGCTTATGCAGTCTACGGTATATGTTTGGGGATCAGATTGTTTTGTTGCGAAAATTTTATAAAGTTACTAAATGTAAAAATTTTAAAGTGTTATAGTCACCTTATATTTGTCCAGTTAAGTCAGAATGAAGGTTATAAAGTAGACACTTCAAAGTAAAAGTGTTAATTGTGAGTTCTACTTATAGTAATGCATACAAGGACTAGTGAAAGCATAAACATACAAGTGTTCCTATAGTATCAGATTTAAAAAAAATACATTTTTATATAAACGTGAGATGTCAATCTCTTTTTATCTCTTGGGATCAAAGTAATGATAAAAGAGAATTATTTTTTTTAACTTAATGTTCAAGATGCAGCAGTTAGCATATAGGTAAATACCTTAATATAATTCCCTGAAATTATTAAGGAGAATGTTGTTGTTGTTGTCTTTCGGCTTTTCCCGGTTAGGGGTCGCCACAGCAGAACTCCGGTCCGCTAATGATTGGCAGTAGATTTTCACGAACGCCGAGGTGCCAGCTCGACTTTCAACCTTCAACAAAGGCACGCCCATTTATGCACGTCTTTCGAACGCCCACCCAACCGCGGGGAGGACATGCAGACTCCACACAGAAGGCACCCCCTGCACTCCAGCCGAGAATCGAATGGGAGAACCTCTTGCTGTGAGGCAACAACATAAGGAGAATGTATCAAACCATTTTAGAAGTACAGCTTGTTTTAAACATGGAGTTTAGCTAACCAAAATTATCTCATTATGAGTTTTTTGTTCAGAGTACTAGTTTGAGATGGATAAAATAAAATGTGTTAATAAAATGTGTTAACTGTAAATGAAAAGGGGAAGGGAAGAAAGGGGAGAGGGTAAATTGGCAGATTATGGATGTTTATGAGAAAACTATAAATAAAAATGTATTGTGATTATTAGATATTTTTTAATATTCTTTGTGGTACAATATATAATTGATTTAAATTCTTAAAGTAATTGAAATGTAATATGATGAGATTATTATAATTTACAAGGGTAATAAATATAATATATATTTGTTATATGATCATAGGATCACAGGAGGTTCCTAGGCTAATGGCCCCAGGGCCCTTACAAGCCTAGCCAAGTTCAGTTCATGTTCCCAAGGATGTCTGGTTTAAGCAGACACTACAATCAGCACCTGTTGCCCCTATCCAAGAGGGACACAGGTGGAACCCCCAGGGTCAATTTCCAGTTACCCATCCAAGTATCCAAATTACACTTAAATAGGGCCAACAATGGGCTTTGTTTAACATGTGTAGGAAGCTTCTTCCAAAGGTGGGGCAACCTCTGTGAGATAAATCTGTCTGTCTAGCAAGTTCTGTTGATCTCACATACCAGGTTAAGGTCCTTTGAGCGAGTGACCCATGTGCCATTTGACTTGCAAATGTCCAGTGAATGTGCAGCATTTACATTAAAGCTGGGTCAGAGATTGCTCTATATGCAAGGCACAGGTTGCCTGTGAGCAGTTTGCACTACACAGGGTGAAGTGACAATGATTTCAGTCTGTCCGCATAAGACAGCTCTTGAATACCCTGAATTTTCTTTCTAAGGAGTCTTTGTGGTCTCTGCAATTGCTGCAGGTGTTTGGAAAGGAACATACCAAAGTTATAGCCTCTTTTTTCTTTCCTGGAGGCAATACTCTTATTTATGAGATGAGCAATATAAAATGCCCTTCTTACCACTGTAGAGACATGGTGATCGAAGTTACGGTTGCTGTCAACTTGTGTAACCAGATCTCTCACGACTGACTGAATGCTTAGGATATTGCTATTGGTGTGGTAGTTTGCAGGAAATGTATAACATTTAATATAATAAAGTGTTTGCTTAGTCATATTAATATGATATTAAACATAGGAGAACTGGTATAGTCTCCTAAAGCTTGAAATAAATAATGTCAGTATTCAGACATATTACAGTAGCTAATTGTTTGATTTAGTGCAGAATTAGAAGAAAGTTGAGTGTTTATATAATTTATCTATCATATTAGATAGATTAGGAGCTGTAGTATCCATAGATTGTAGGTTTGTAAATATTATGGATTTAGTTACATCAGAATTTTATTGTTATTCTTGTTGACATAATAGAATATTTTTATAACTTTAATAATAGTGATAAAACATTTGATCCATACCGCTCAAATTCTTAGAGCAAGAAATCTGGACAAAGCCATAAATAAAAGTGGGACAAAGACCCAAAAATACGTCCCATTTTTAAATCTTTCTCTTACAAACTTAGTAAGTTGATAGAATAACAGATTTTGCATTAACATGAATTTTCTAAAGGATGTGAAGTCTGAAACTCAAATGTCTGTCATTATTTTCTAACTTCAGTCTTTAATGATTTGCCACTAATTTGACAGAAAACCACAATTTTACGAAAAATGGACCAAATAAATATACCCTTATAAGTATACCCCATACTAGGGGACGCCATCTTTCTTCTCCTACCCTGTACCTGGCTGCTGTGCACCCTGCTCTGGCGCTTGACCTACACTTTGTGTTCCTGTACGTCCCTGCAGTAAATATCTGAATTTACCCTGCTGGATGCCTCTGAACAATAGTCCACACTAAGAATTAACCTACCAGCTCCCTGAGAGACATTTCCTTTCTTAAAAGACAGTGAAACCTTGTGTTCCTGTACGTCCCTGCACTAAACACCTGAATTTACCCTGCTGGATGCCTCTGAACAATAGTCCAAACTAAAGAATTAACCTACCAGCTCCCTGAGAGACATTTCCTTTCTTAAAAGATAGTGAAAGTATGTATTGTTACAGCTAATAGTAAATTGCAATAATATTAATGTATTAAAGACTCTGCTAGGTAAGGCAAGCTTCCCAGTCAGGTTGGCCAGCAGCCAACCCCCCCCCCCCCACTCATTTATCACTTATCATTTTAAATAACCCTTACTTGTAGCTTATATATTCTCTATCACTAACTGGATTATCTCCCCCTCTCCTTTAGCCTGCTATCCCCTGTAGGAGACCTATTTGTTGCAATAAAGTAACTGGCCACTGGGTGGCGCCTCAATATAAGCTTTCTGTTTATTAATTCCCTCTCCTATTCTTAACCATACCTCCCTAACTCTGTTCTCAGTTTTTTACAGACTTACTCTTTCACCATCTCTCCTTTGTCCTAAGGTATCTTTAATCACATTCTACTCCTCTAACATCCTGACTGTCTTCTTACTAGCCTCTCAACTTTCTTCTACATTCTCTCACTTTCAGACTTACCTGCTGAATTCTCATACTTTACAGATTGTCATCCTCGACAGTCTACTCTCTTGTCTCTGCTATCCTGCTGTCTTACCTCTCTATAGCTCTCTAAACTTCTGTCATTTCTCTGTCTTACTACTGCACTTACTGTACTCTAGTTTCTCCTTATCTTTGCTTATCTTTTTAACTGCGCTCACTGTTTCCTACTAATTCTATTACCTCCAACTCTGTGCTCCTCCCCTTAACCTAACCCTCCCTACCTTCTGTCAGACCTAAAGCTGCTTATCTCCCTGCTTCTGCCCCACACCTGCTTTATGGTTTATTCCCCTCCCCCGCTGCCCTAACGTCCTCTCTCACCTTATAAATATACCCCATACTAGGGGACGCCATCTTTCTTCTCCTACCCTGTACCTGGCTGCTGTGGACCATGCTCCGGCGCTTGACCTACAGTAAGTGAACTAATGCTTTTTATGCATCTTGTGAATGACTGTTCATTAGAAAAGATTACTTGCTTTTAACCCTTTTAACTGTTTGCTGTGTAAATACTTGATTGCAGTCTACGCTCTCACTGCAAAAGCTTATACCTATATAGCGTTGTGCACATGGGACTGTATCTAGAGGTTCTACTGCCATGGAAACAACTTTAGTTGGTTATTGCCCTAACTAATGTGTAGAGTTAATCTATTGCCCTATCTAATGTGCATAGTCAATAGTACCACTGAACCATTACTTATTCCTAGTACAGTGCATATTTTTTTCAATGTAGTATAGCTTGATATAGCCTTTATAACGTTGTGCAGACACATACAGTGAATTTATTTGTATAGAGTTCAGTTAACCTCTGTATAGCTTGATTTAACCTTTAAAACGTTGTTCAGACACATACAGTGAATTTATTTGTGTAGAGTTTAGTTAACCACTCAAGTAAGGCTTAGATGCTCCATATTCGCTCAAACATAGTAAGCGTGGTGCACATGGGCTGTTATAAGCGGCTCTACTGCCTTGGTAGTGTTAACACACTGTTATTGTGCAGAGCTAATTTAGCCACTATATCAACTCTAATTCTATCTGTAAAGTCTATTTAACCTGGTTGTAGCACTTTATTATGACTACAAAGCGTTGTACAGATGAATACAGTGAATTCCTTTGTGCGGTATTTATTTTAACACTGTTGTAAAGCATATTGCGCCGCATATGCTGAACCTATAAGGAGTCCTGCACCAGGGACTGTAAAAAGTGGCTCTACTGCCGCGGAACTCATATTAAAGTGTTATAACCCTTTCAATGTGCAGAATTGAACTAACCACTATACTTATCGCTGTTTTTACCGCATATGCTTAACCAGTATATAGCGTTGTGCACAAAGGTCTGAAAGAACCAATTCCACTGCTGTGGACCTGAAATCAATTTTTGGTTCTAGCCTACTCTAAGTACAGATGTTTACTTAACCGCTCAATGCAATGCTTAGTACCTACATAACACCTTTACCACAGCGACAGTTTGCCTCCATTTCCAATATTTGATAAACAGTAAAAGCCAGAACAAAATGTATTTATGTACCTACTGAACAGAACCTATGCCAGCTCTTATGTATAGGCTTAAACTTCAATAGCGACTCACGAGTAGTCCATTGCAGGACTACCTGATTACTTTTGTCTATGTATTTGTACTATCCCGGACTAGGTACCTCTAAAAGTGTTGTGTCCTGATCCTGTAAAAGTTGCTTGTTAGTGTATTATTTTTTAAATGCAGCTTTTTTTATCCTAGCTATCTGTCTGTGTTATGAAGAGGTTTTAGAGTTCATAGTAGTACCTGATATATATTGTAATCTTTAGACGTTTGATACACAAATAGAGTATTGCGATTTTTTACTGAGGTAATACATGCAACTGTGTCTGTGAAAACTCTTTACTTGCTCTCTAGTTCTAGTATTGTCTGCCTCACTACCTTTTCTCTCTTTCTACATTTACCAGCCTTGTGTTCCTGTACGTCCCTGCACTAAACACCTGAATTTACCCTGCTGGACGCCTCTGAACAATAGTCCAAACTAAAGAGATTTCCTTTCTTAAATGACAGTGAAAGTATGTATTGTTACAGCTATGAGTAAATTGCAATAATATTAATGTATTAAAGACTCTGCTAGGTTAGGGAAGCTTCCCAGTCAGGTTAGCCAGCAGCCAACCCCCCCCCCAATTTATCACTTATCATTTTAAATAACCCTTACTTCTAGCTTATATACTCTCTATCACTAACTGGATTATCTCCCCCTCTCCCTTAGCCTGCTATCCCCTGTAGGAGACCTATTTGTTGTAATGAAGTGACTGGCCACTAGGTGGCACCACAATATAAGCTTTCTGTTTATTAATTCCCTCACCTATTCTTAACCATACCTACCTAACTGTATTCTCAGTTTTCTACGGACTTACTCTTTCACCATCTCTCCTTTGTCCTAAGGTATCTTTAATCACATTCTACTCCTCTAACATCCTGACTCTCTTCTTACTAGCCTCTCAACTTTCGTCTTCATTCTCTCACTTTCAGACTTACCTGCTGAATTCCCAAACTTCACAGATTGTCATCCTCGACAGTCTATGCTCTTGTCTCTACCCGCTTTGTTCGCCCTTCGGGCTCACTCTGCTCCCCTACCCTGCCCCCAATTTCCACCCGCCCCCAGTGCTCCTACATTTATTCCTCTAAATACACACCCCCATTACACCTGCTCCAATCAGACAAATCACATCATTAGCACTCCCAACCCCCATTCTCACAACACACCCACTGATACCTCACCTCTCATCCCTCCTTGGTTTAATACCCCACCTACTGTCATATCTCCTACCTGCTTATAAAACCTACCTCCCATTTCTCTCCCAACTCACAAACCAATATAATGTCTATATCAATCATCCCATACCAATTACAACTATTAATCTTGGTCTCACTCTTACCTCCTCTAACCACTACCTATCTCTTAACCTCCTATGAACAACCACTTTACTATACCCTTCTCTTCCCCTCCAAACACACTTCAACACCAACACTACCTTTCTCTCCAAGCTTCCTAAACTTCATTTGTAAACCCAGCTACCTACTAGCCAAATATCACAGACTAGTACACATTAAGTACACCAACCTAAAAAGAAGAAAATTATTTGACTATTATTGTAAGCCTCTCCAGCCTAAACACTTAACACTCCTCCACTCCTTACTAGACGGGGACATTCATCCTAACCCTGGCCCAAACTATACCCTTACCACTGCAAACTGCAACCAATACAAAACTAGTACCCTACCACCTACCAATCCTTCCAACTCACTCTCTATAGCACATCTTAATATACACAGTATTTGCAATAAAATCGCTCAAGTTCATGCCCTCCTAGATGTCCATCTATTTGACATCCTATGTTTATCAGAAACATGGCTAAAACCTACCATTAAAGGCAATGAAATCACCCCGCCTGGTTACAATATCATTAGACTAGACAGCGCAGCCAAAAAGGGAGGAGGGGTAGCAATCCTCTATAAAGCAGAGCTACAAGTCAGCACTGTAAATCTTAACCCACCTTTGGACAATAGTGCTGAAATAATTATCTCCAAACTTCAGGTCAACACACGTAAAATCATAAATATCATCTGTATATATCTTCCCCCAGGAAATAACATCAGTACACTCGAGTATATCCTTAACTGGCTTTCTATTAATCTCCCACAAGAAACCACAGTCCTACGGGACTTAAATATCGATTGGAATTCCTGTAGTAGTACAAACCCCACCACCCATATTAACCTATATGGCTTCTCACAAACTATTAACTCCCCTACCAGAACTAATAGACTCAACAACAAAGAAAGTACCTTGGACTGGATACTTACTAATACTCCTCATCAAACCTATATAGCAGGAACCCGTCCAGATGACCTAAGTGACCATTCACTAACTTATATTATTAGACATAAAACCAACCTAACTTTCCCTAAAACTTTCAGAACAGTACGCTCCAAAAAGCAATTTAACCCAGAACTTTTCCAAACAGAACTTAAACAATGTAACTGGTCACCATTAAAATCTCTCCCTCTAAATGAAGCAGTAGAACACTTCAGTTTCACATTCTTAACCATCCTGAACCACCATGCCCCAATACGCTCTATTAGAAATAATGCTAAACCAGCTCCTTGGCTCTCTAATAATACTAGGCAAAAAATCCTTCTCAGAAACAAATCCTGGGCAAAATGACGTACTACTAAGAATCCTACAGATCACCAAACCTTTAGGGAACATAGAAATAATACAAAAAAAACCCACGCTGTTAGACAAAAAGAACTTTTATCTCCAATTACAGCAAACCTCCCACAGGGAACCTCGAAAATTTTGGACTAGCATTAACAAACTTCTATACCCAGGCCAGTCTATCACACTCAACCCACAAGGCTCAAATCCTGAGAATCCCATACAAACAGCTAATGCTTTCAATTGTTTCTTCACAGACACCATCCAAACTCTTGCTAGCCACCTATCTCCTGGTACCTCAAATCTACCTACTTCTACTACAAACCCACCCCCATCATTTAATTTACAACCAGTGTCTACTTCCTTTATTTGCTCCCTTCTCCAAACATTAAAACCTACTACCCCCTCAGCTGACAAACTCCCAGCAGAATTCCTGCAAAAAGGAGCTAAAGCCATTGCCTATCCCATTTCCATTCTGATAAATAGAACCATAAGTGAAGGAACTATCCCATCTATCTGGAAAATTTCTCATATCATCCCACTACTACATAAAGGGGGGAACTCCAATGACTTCTCTAACTTTAGTCTCATAGCTCTACTATCCCCTCTTGCAAAAATTATGGAAAGGTGCATCCATAAGCAACTACTTAACCACCTTCACCATAACAACCTACTTGCCAACTGTCAGCATGGATTCAGACCTTTCCACAGTACCACCACTGCCCTGCTATCCTTCACAAACTATATCAACAAAAACCGGAACAAAAATATTATTTCCTCTGCAGTCTTCATTGACTTATCTAAATCTTTTGACATGGTTAATCACTGACTCCTTCTACACATACTGAAATCTCTTTCACTCGATCCTCTACCTATGAATTGGTTCACATCTTACCTAGAAAACCGACAGCAGGCTGTACTCTGGCAAAATAAACTATCTAATCACCTTCCTATCTCCCTCGGGTTCCCACAGGGCTCCATATGAGGCCCACTCCTATTTTCCATTTATATTAATGACCTGCAATCAGCTATTCCACACACCACCTGCATTCAATATGCAGATGACTCTACTATAATCTCTTCAGCCACTTCTCAAACTGAACTTCAGTCTCTTACCCAAAAAGCTTTCAATACTGTAGAACAATGGTTCTCACACTGCTGCCTCCTCCTAAACCCCCAAAAAACTAAACTGTTACTCTTCACACCAACCCGAAAGTCCACCCCTTTACATTTCACTCTCACATCCAACAACGGTACTCTTATTTCTCCTGACCCAACCACTAAACTCTTAGGAATAACAATTGACAACAACCTTAACTTTGATACTCACATAAACACCACAATAAAATTAGTTAACAAAAAACTAGGATCCCTTTACAGAATCAAGCCCTTTCTTTCATCAGTAGCTAGGACCGCTATAGCCAGAACCCACTTAATCTCCACTCTACTCTATGCTTCTCCTATATACACCAATCTCTCTATAAACAACCTCAACAAACTAGCAACATCCTATAATAATATTGCTAGATTTGCTACAGGCTCTCCTTTCAGAACTCATCACTGTTTGAACCTAAAACAACTAGACTGGCTAGAATTTCTTAACCAGCTTCAATTTCACCAGCTTACAATAGCCCACAAGACCCTGTATCAACCCAGCAACACTTCAGCACTCTCTAGCCTCGTTACACCTTATAATAATCTCAAGAATCTACACTCCTCAAACAAACTGCTGATCAATACTACCAAATCCAGCAACTCAGCAGGTGACTCCTTGTTCTCTAACTCTGTTGGAAAATTATGGAATAAACTACCCTCTGAAATCACATCTCGGACTTCTCTCTCACTTTTTAAAAAGAATCTAAAACTATTTCTCAATAAACACTGGCTATGCTCCTGTACTAACCCTGACTAACTTTTTTCCTTTACACTAATTTTCAACCTACATACTTTACAATCTTCCCTTTAAAGTTTCAATATACTATATTATTGCAAATAAAATTTATGTATATATGTATATTGTACCTTCTCACGTAATCACTATGAGTATTATAATTTGTACCTCTTTTGAAAAAAAATATACACTAATGTTTTTATGTAACAATTGCTGTTTTTATAATATCTGTCATAACTTCTATATTAATTTTGTATGTTTTCTTGGAGCTTGTTTCCCCAGGCCTCTACTGAAAATGGACATGTATCCAGCTAGACTAGCCCAGTCAACAAATGTAAAATAAAAATAAAATAAATAAATAAATAAAAATATGAGGCCAAAATCTATACATTCTGCAAAAATCTGTACAGTTGAGAGGTATGATTTGATCTAACATTGTTTTCATTGTTTTCGTCTTCAGTAATAACAATAGGTGGAAAATGAATCTTCATTTTGTCCAGTTGATTGATAACTATATATATATATATATATATATATATATATATATATATATAAATATAAATATATCTGTGGGTCTACTTTTATTTCACGAAAGCCAAAATACTGACGACCACAAGCTCGAGACTAAAATCTTGAAACACGGAATCACGAATTGCATAAGTATTCTCAGGGCAAGTGAATACTTGTCCAATGGGAAGCTTATGCCATTTCTCCACTGTAGTATGATCCTGGAGTTGTTATATATAGTTAGGGGGGTGGGTTTTAGGTGATGCGCTGTTATTTACTGTTTCGTGATTTTGGTCTCGGTCTTGTGGTCATTGGTATTTTGGCTTTTCAGGAAATAAAATTAGGCACACACACATGCGCACGCACACACACACACATATATATGGGTACCTATGAGTTGATCGACAACTCAAAACATCGACAGTGACTTCACCGACAAGTCACATCACCGACATCGCAAAACACGGACGTTTACCAAGTAACGGATGTAAATTCGCTACTCATGCCTACCATGGTTTGTTAAGTGTGGCAGTGTCATGCAACCATGGTAGGCATGAGTAGCGGATTTACATCCATTACTTGGTAAACGTCCGTGTTTTGTGATGTCGGTGATGTGACTTGTCGGTGAAGTCACTGTATGTTGAGTTGTCGATCAACTCATAGGTACCCATATATATATATATATATATATATAATAAAAAAATCATAAACATAAATATTAATGGAATAAATTGTGACAATAATATAAATTATTAAAGTATTTAAACTTAAACAAAGGAAAGATTATATTCAGCAAGAAACACATTTAGTAAAATAGGATATGCACCTTATGAATAACTTAAGATATGAAGTTTAGGTATCATCCAACTTTGGCAAAAACAAGAGATACTGCAATACTCTGTAAAAATTCTCAAATTATGCCAAAGATTTTAAACATTGTTTGTGATCTTAAAGGCATGTTTTTAGCTGTGGCTATTCTTTATTATCATAAGATGTACACATTAACCATTTTTATTGGATTCCTGGTTTAAGGATAAAAATGGTTAATAACTATCTAAAAATTTAACAAGATGTATGGAAAGGTAGCCTAATTTTGACATAGAAGTTTCATTGCACCTTACAGAAAGAAGCTACGAGTAGTGAGAGGAAAGTTTAAAATTCCTGCATCAGCTAATTAGCTAAAATATTAAGTACTGGATAACTAACAATAATTTAAATGTGTATATATATATATATATATATATATATATATATATATATATATATGAGTCTACTTCAGAAAGTCGAACAACTAATAACATCAAGACCACAAACCGAAAATTCACTTTGCTGAAACTGCAAAATCTCTTACATCAGAATATCGAACTTAGTTGAGTTTATGCTAAGTTAGTTTTAGTGTATGTTCCATTCTTACTGTGGTGCAATCTCGGAGTAAGTACATTTAATTTATGGGGGATGTGGGGGGTACAGATGGGTGTGGCCCCCCCCTGCAAAAGCATAAGGGTTTCAAAGTAGACAAAGTTTTGAGTCGGTTTTGTTTTGCTTTTTGTAGTCCGATGTTATAGGAGTGTGTGTTCCGTTTGTGTTATGCCATTCAATGTTATAGTAGTCCCTGTTATGCAGTTTCAGTAAACTGAATTTGCAGTTTTGTGGGCACAATGTTATGAAAGTCGATGTTTTGGTTGGTTGATTTTCTGAAGTAGACCCATAAATAATATAAATACAGATATATATATCTATAGATATACATATATATATATCTATATATATATATATATATTTGTATATATACATATACATATATATATATATATATATATATATATATATATATAAAGGGCTTTTTTGTGATGGTACGCGCCTATATAGCATACCGGCACCTTTGCCATGACAAAGAAAGTTTTTTTTTCTCTGGTCACACAGACGCAGAAGATGAAAACAGGTTGCAAGTACTTGTTGCGTCTATGCGACCAGTTGTTTACATCTTTGTCTTCTGCATACGTGGAATTTGAATTCCAGAAGACTTTTTGATTGCAGACCACGAATGGACAAGTGAGAGGAACGTGTGTGTGTGCTTAAGTGTTTAAGAGGTGTATGTGTGTGATTGTGTAAGAAGTAGGTAGGGGTGTGCTTGTGTGTGTGGGGTCTATATTATAACCACAATAAACCAACCCTCGCAAGTACGGTAGGTGCAAAGGCCCAAAAAGAGTCAAATTGTATTCCAAAAACACAGACCAGCACACAAAGTGTGGAATCTAAAAATTAACTTTAATCAACACACCATAAGGTTAGAGTCAAAGACTGTACCCCAGTAGAAATTAAATCATCCGACCGGTTTTGGTTGAAATAGCCTTCCTCAGTGTAAATAACAAATAATTAGAACATAGCAATGCTTTATATACATCTTGGTCACCATAACCAAACTCTCATTGGATAATTACAATTGCTCATTTAGCCCTGGAGGAAACAAACCTCCCAATTTAATAATCCAATTTTTCTCTCTCTGATTTAAAATAGTATGCCACCCAGTTTTATTGGTACTGTCGCTGTGAATTTTGTCTATAATAGTAAATCTAAAGTGTGCAGTGCTGTGTTTCAAGAAATGTTTATATAAAGCATTAGAGGATCTCTTGTTCCTAATGTCACTAATATGTTCTGCGATATGTAGACATAGAGGCCGAGATGTCCGTCCAATGTTGAATGCAGAGCATAAGCATGTTGCTAAATATATAATCCAATCACTACTACAATTGGCTAGAAATTTATATCGTATACTAAGGACATGTTCTTACTTGTGAATTGCTTGGACTTAACACTGAGACAGTGGGTGAAGTGTTCACAAGGGACGATATCCATATAGCGGTTCCCCACTAATCATAAGCTGTTGTTTAGATCGAGTTGGCTCTGTCCATTGTTTATAATGACTAAACTGGGAACCCAGTATTTGTGCCCTACGAAAGGAGAATAAACATTTAGACCTAATTATATCTGACAGTCTGTGATCTGCCAATAATATGTTCCAATGTCGATTCACAGTGTCCATAAGTAGATTAGTATTTCGACCAAATGTAGTAGCCAGACGAATATCTGCAGACCCTGTATTTTGTTGTTCCTTCTACTTAAGTAGCTCATTCCTATCTTGTTCAGAGGCCTAATTGCTGACTGATATGATATTATCATATTTGTAATCCCTGATCCGAAACCTCTTGATGAGATCCTCCCTGTAATGTACCAAGGTGTCTTGTGTAGAACAAATCCATGTCATCTGTAAAACCTGTGATTTGGGAATATTGTGTATGATGTGTTGTGGATGGAAACTGGTAACATGTAATAGTGTGTTATAGTCAGGATATTTGCGGTATATTTGACTATCAAGAGTATTATCAATGATGTTATGTGATCCTATCTACGCCTACATTCTGGAATGATGGGTTCGGAGCCGATCCCTCGGCTCCGACTTCACGCTATGCCAAAGGCAGAAGTCTCTTATTGGCTGAGCTTACTATATCCCAGGATGCACCACTACCAGTCCCAGATCTCGTTTGCAGCTTCCCTGCGGCGTGGTCTCGAGCTGGCTGGGCTGAGTGGTTATTTTAACTAACTTTTCTGTCAGTTTTGCTGTTTTGCCTCAAAAGCTGTTTTAGCTAACGATCTTATTGTGTGTGTTTGGATTGTTAAAGAAGTGTTGTTTGATTGGGTTGAGTTTGGTTTCGGCCCCTTCATCTAGGGCCTCCCGGTCAGTCAAACCTTCTAAAACCTTACAGGGTTTTCTGTGTTCTCTGTCATTTACTCTATTAAGCGATAACTTAAGCCTATTTTTAGGTTTGTCTGTCAGTAATTGTATTTTTTCCTGTCAAAGTTACTGAAAGTGTTTAACCATAATGTCTCAGGCTCCTAGGCCTTCGGGCTTTAAGAAATGTTCAAATGTGGTTTCAAAATGTCTGTCACAGACGATCATTCGCTCTGTGTGTATTGTTTAGGTGCAAAACACTTACAGGAGTCATGCAGCGTATGTCACGCTTTTTCCTCAAGGGTCCTCAGGAGAGGAAAAATAAATTGATTCTTAAGGGATAATTAAACCTTCCTTTGAAGAAGCCTTGGCATCCTCTCCTTCTCCGGCTAAAAGAAAGGCGTCGGCTCCGACCAGTCCGTCGGACCCGACCGCCAAGAGACATAAACAGACCTCTCCTTGACTCCAAGGACTTGAGCCGAGGCGGAATGGGCCTGATCTGCCTCGATGCCACCAGTGTCGACTCCTCTGACTTGGGCCGATGGCTGGGGCGCATCGAGGCGGGTCACCTTGGCTCCACTACTCTCGGGGAGCCGACAAGGGTTCAATCCCTCAGACACTTCCTCCTCGGCGCCGAAGTCCACCTCGGCACCGATGGAATCTGGTGTGTGTATTCCTCGGCGCCGAAAGGCCATCTCGGCGCCGATGGAATCTGATGTATGTATTCCTCGGCGCCGACACTCATCGAAGTCACTTTCTCCGAGTCATGCCGGTCCCCTAGCCCTTTGGGGCCGTTGGAGGCCGTCTCGAACCCGTTCTGTTTCCTCTCGGTCTTCGAGGATGTCAGATTCTGATATTGACAGGGTGCTCCAAAGACTGTTCCAGTCCCCAGTCTTTCAAAAATTTGTTTCGGTTCCGACCCAGTTGGCTTGAGCCGATGACCTGGCCCATCCAATTGCCATTCCTCCTCCGACTGCTTTGGCTCCGTCGGAGCAGGTGCTGTTGGAGCCGGTGGAGATCTCAGGGTCAGCTCCGACCCTTACTCCAACCAGGCCCGGGTCGAGTTTAGTCGGACTTCTTGTGGACCGGGGTGATGTTTGGGACCAATGCTTCGGTTCCGAGCCTCCCCGGTGCTTGACTGCGGGACTTCCGACTATCTTAGCTCGGAGATCGGACACTCCCAGGATTCTGGGGTCCGGCTTTCAGGGCCATGAGGAGTGCCTTGGCCAAGTCCTCTTCGACCATCTCTCCGGCTTTACGGCACCTTCCCGGCGTGGAGACTGGGTCTTTGGCAGTTCCCCTGTCCGTAGTCAGCGGAGCCCGAGGCCTGAGGTTACCCCAGTGGGGTTCCCCTCCTCCTGAGGGTTCTTGGAGTTGTCTTCGGAGGAACTCCCAAGGAAGAGATCGTGCAAGAGGAAACGCGTGGACTCCCCGAGTCTATTACATCAGACACTGATCTGGATGATGCAGAGGGGTCCCAAGTCGTCCTCGGATGATGTCTCATTTGCAGACATCTTAGAGATCCTCAAACAACGAGGCGGCTGGATATCCAAACCCCCCTCTGCTGGCGAGTCAGTGCTCCTCAAGGCCTTTGGGGGTCAGCCCTCCGCCTCCTGGGTGTCTCCGCCCCTTGACGAGCTTCTGGATTTAGTTTGTCGAAGGCGGCTTCTCTGAATACCAGATACCCGGAACCAGTCCTTCGTCCAAATAAATTTTATCTCACCCTTGAAGGAGTTCCTTACTAAAGGCGTGGCGGTAGATGCCATGGTGGTGGCATCTGCTACACAACAGGGCGTGGCAGAGGCTGCAACGTCCATGCATCCTGCTAATAAGGAGTCTAGGAGTATGGATAGATGCACGGAAGCCACCCTGACTTCAGCGGCCTTTGTAAGGTCTCTGAATTATTTGGCACATTTTACCAGGCTTCAGAGGGATCTGGTCAAGGGTTGTCAGATTCCTCTCGGTAACTCCTACCTGAGCAGCTGGCCCAGTCGGTTAGCTCTCAGTTGGCTATCCTTCGTCAATTTCTAACTCGTCCATGAGGCTCATTTCCTATCGCGGCCTCAGGCGGAGCCGAAGGGGCGGGTGGAGCCGACAGGCACAGGCGTGGCTCTACTTTGCGAAGACAAGCCTGGCTCCGAAAGTGGAAGTTACTTCCCAGGGGGATTCCCAAAGGGCCCAAGGGCAAGACCCCATGGAGGGAACGTTATCTGCGTTTCATCCCACCCATGAGTTCCCGGCCAAGCGGGATGGGGTCTCCAAGCCTAAACCGGAATAAACCCCGGGCAGATGGGGCTTTCATTGCCGGAGTCCCAAAGCTCAGACCCCCATCAGGGTTTCAAAGCTTTGGAGCCCTCACCTGAGGTTGCCTGTGTTTCCACCTCGAGTCTCCGCGCCACACCAGGATCATACTAGGACAAGGGGCCCATCTTGGGTTCCAAATTCATTCAATATCACCAGCCGGTCACAAGGTTTGCTTATGGCTACCTAGAGTCTTGATTGAAGTGTTTCTTCCTCAGACGACTTACAGGCCAGGTCAACTCAATGAATCCTAAAGCCCCATCCAGGATTTCCTAAGGGGTTTTTTCAATGCCAAGTTCTTCTTGCTCCCTAGCATAACAGAGATGCCCGGATAGACTCAAATGTCCTTTCAGTCTTGATCACTACAGATTAAAAGTCAAAGGGACTTCCGGGGTTCAGGATTCCTACGATACCTTTTTTCCACGTTTAGCCCTGAGCAAGATCCAGGATCAGGGGCTTTTCCCAGGTGTTGGGCCTGCTCAATCATCCTCATGATACGGGGATGCAGGGACTTCGCTTGGCTACAGCTCCAATTCTCGGAGGGCTTTCTCCCCCTACCCAAGCGTGTCATTAGGGGCATCGTCGCAGCATTGGGGCCCCGGTTGGGGAATTCTAGTCCAACCCTTTGGTAGGGCTGACATCCTCCGGAAGCAAATGTTTCTACCAAACGGACCATCCCGACAACAGTATGGTTGACTGACAAGCAGGAGTTCCAGATGGCCTTGCGGAGCCATGATCAAAGTGCCAACCGTTCTTTGATCCACACAGGAAACCAAGATTGGCCTAATAACAGGCAATCCTACTTATGCTCTTTCCACATGCCCCAGTTTTCAAAATGTCACTGGGCTTCAAAATTTAAACCCCCAAATGGCCAAATGGTTCCCCTGATCCCCAGGGTGGACCTTATGACCCAGCCCCTTGGCCACAGGGGACTTAGCCTTCCTCCTTCAATCTCAAAGTTGACAGCTTCTCCTTCTTCAAATTAGTTGGCCCAACTGGCCGAAATGTTCCACTGAGCATAACACCATCTACTTGACCCATATAAGATTTGCTACTCGGGCAACTGGATAGTCCCTATCATGCTCAATTCGGCTTAAATTCCTAACCTCCCTTTTGAACACGACTCCCAATTTAATATTGCCAACCATTAACAATGTACCATCCTTGAATGGCGCCTTGCCAACTCATTAGCCATCATGTTAAGCCCAGTTTTTCACTGCACCTCCGGGTTTGATTTGGTCTTCTTAACATTCCCTTTGAACCGGCTTCAATCATGAATAAATTCTGTTGGAAAAGCATTCTTAGCTTTATTTGAAAATTTTCAGACTTCAAGCCCTGTCTTTAAACCACCGTACTTGATTTTCCACTTCTTAGGCTATCCCCTTTGCCCCAAGCTGTTCTAGTTTCTGTCTTCAACAATCTCTAGAGCTACCAGTTTCTTTCCAAAATTCTCAATGAAGCAGAATACACTCTCCATAAATTGGATTTCACAGGAATTAGTTCTATTTAGACGATCCACCTTTAAGTCAGCCAGTTGTTTGTGTCCTTCTCAGATAATAAATTGGGCCAACCATCCAAAACTTCTCAAAATGGACAAGACATAACCAGGATTCTTCTTCAATAAACAATTAATCATCTATCAAAGCTCATTCTACCAACTATAGGTACTTCTATCCTTTTTCCAACTCATCGGAAAATTTGGTGCCTACTTGGTCCAAGCATTTCATTTCCACTACAAATTGGATTGGCATCAAAGACAGCATCATTTGGTTCCACGGTACTCAGGAGTGTTTTCCAGTGAGCCACCCAGGATTCAGGTGCTAGGCGCTTCCCAATTCAGAATTAGGCTATAGGATCACAACATCTTTTATTTGTACTCACATAACTTCAGATGTTTGGGATCCATCTCTACATTCCAGTACCTCCTTCCCCTGCCTTGCAGAAGAAGGTTAACGGTTTTAGTTCACTTTTTATCTTGTTTATTGGATTATATAACAGGGTTTTGTGTGCATGTAGCACAAACTAGATCTGGGGATGGTAGTGGTCATCCTGGGAATAGTAAGCTCAGCCAATAAGAGACTTGTTTGGCATAAGTGCGTGCCGGATCGGCTGACATCAATAGCAGGTAGTGGATGTGAGACAAACTAATCTGAGTATGGTATGTGCATCGTTAGTAAGTCACCAAAAGAACTTGGATGGGTTACCAAAATTTGGGCCAAATTCTAATATATTCACAATTCGAAGATATCCAAACATCTCCAGATACATACCAAATAGTTCTAGTAATTCACTCATCCAATAATGTTGAAGTGGTTAAATCTATTGCAACCATTATTACCAAAATTTCAAAATCCATGATTTATTCCAAACATTACCAAAATAAAAGCCCTTATTCCACTCATCCAACAAACCATGATATAATCAGTTATAATGCCCTATCAAGCCATAATGGGCCAAAAATCTCCAATGGGTATTGATTGAAAATTTACATGAAATACAATGATGTACCACAGTCCCAAAGAACAAGTATTTAAATTGGTGTATATTAAAACCAAAGTCAAGGGGTATTGCAATGGGGATGTTAGTGAAATGCAGAACTGATGGTTAAGTACAGGGATTAATGATCAGTGATTTTCAGATTATGAAATTTGTATTTTGATTCAAAGAAGGGATTAAATGATAGTAATAATTCCCTCAAGTCTGAAACCTTTAAACTTTTTATCAGGTGGATCTAATGCTTATT
Organism: Protopterus annectens; assembly: GCF_019279795.1. Lineage (NCBI taxonomy): Eukaryota > Metazoa > Chordata > Ceratodontiformes > Protopteridae > Protopterus > Protopterus annectens. The sequence goes on from NC_056743.1 coordinate 642,844,742, forward strand.
ATTTTGGTATATCAAATTGTTTTAAGATTGTAATACTGTTAATCTGAGTCAATAACCCCCTTAGGGTCAATAGTTATAATTTTTGATTTTAAATTGAATGATCTAAAACCTTGAATAATATTGGATCATATAGTCTTTGGTAGTGTACCTACATCATCAGTAATCCCAAAAGCTTATCCTGGTGAATAAATTTTATTTAAGTTTGTAATAGCTTTATTAGAATTAGTCAACCTGAATTAGTATTTAAGGATCTTAATACCAGTAATGTCATCACATTATGCTTGAATAATTATTTAAATTTTAATTCACCTAGAATTTAGTGAAGAATAATGCATTTTAATTACCATTAATGGATCACATTTGTGCATGATCCTTCCTGCCCATTTTCTTACAACTTTATCCCTAAAGTTTTAATAAATTGAGGATAGGAAAAGTATGAGTTGGTTAATCTTATGGGAATCATTCAATAGACCAACTACGAGTTTCTGACACATAAAACTAGGGTTAATCACTTTTTAAGGTTTAATCAAAAGATTGACATCTTTATTTGCCAAGGTTATCCCTTGTACAAAAAAGTTGACTTCTAAAATGGCTAATCTTTGTTGCTCCTTCTCCAAACATTAAAACCTACTACCCCCTCAGCTGACAAACTCCCAGCAGAATTCCTGCAAAAAGGAGCTAAAGCCATTGCCTATCCCATTTCCATTCTGATAAATAGAACCATAAGTGAAGGAACTATCCCATCTATCTGGAAAATTTCTCATATCATCCCACTACTACATAAAGGGGGGAACTCCAATGACTTCTCTAACTTTAGTCTCATAGCTCTACTATCCCCTCTTGCAAAAATTATGGAAAGGTGCATCCATAAGCAACTACTTAACCACCTTCACCATAACAACCTACTTGCCAACTGTCAGCATGGATTCAGACCTTTCCACAGTACCACCACTGCCCTGCTATCCTTCACAAACTATATCAACAAAAACCGGAACAAAAATATTATTTCCTCTGCAGTCTTCATTGACTTATCTAAATCTTTTGACATGGTTAATCACTGACTCCTTCTACACATACTGAAATCTCTTTCACTCGATCCTCTACCTATGAATTGGTTCACATCTTACCTAGAAAACCGACAGCAGGCTGTACTCTGGCAAAATAAACTATCTAATCACCTTCCTATCTCCCTCGGGTTCCCACAGGGCTCCATATGAGGCCCACTCCTATTTTCCATTTATATTAATGACCTGCAATCAGCTATTCCACACACCACCTGCATTCAATATGCAGATGACTCTACTATAATCTCTTCAGCCACTTCTCAAACTGAACTTCAGTCTCTTACCCAAAAAGCTTTCAATACTGTAGAACAATGGTTCTCACACTGCTGCCTCCTCCTAAACCCCCAAAAAACTAAACTGTTACTCTTCACACCAACCCGAAAGTCCACCCCTTTACATTTCACTCTCACATCCAACAACGGTACTCTTATTTCTCCTGACCCAACCACTAAACTCTTAGGAATAACAATTGACAACAACCTTAACTTTGATACTCACATAAACACCACAATAAAATTAGTTAACAAAAAACTAGGATCCCTTTACAGAATCAAGCCCTTTCTTTCATCAGTAGCTAGGACCGCTATAGCCAGAACCCACTTAATCTCCACTCTACTCTATGCTTCTCCTATATACACCAATCTCTCTATAAACAACCTCAACAAACTAGCAACATCCTATAATAATATTGCTAGATTTGCTACAGGCTCTCCTTTCAGAACTCATCACTGTTTGAACCTAAAACAACTAGACTGGCTAGAATTTCTTAACCAGCTTCAATTTCACCAGCTTACAATAGCCCACAAGACCCTGTATCAACCCAGCAACACTTCAGCACTCTCTAGCCTCGTTACACCTTATAATAATCTCAAGAATCTACACTCCTCAAACAAACTGCTGATCAATACTACCAAATCCAGCAACTCAGCAGGTGACTCCTTGTTCTCTAACTCTGTTGGAAAATTATGGAATAAACTACCCTCTGAAATCACATCTCGGACTTCTCTCTCACTTTTTAAAAAGAATCTAAAACTATTTCTCAATAAACACTGGCTATGCTCCTGTACTAACCCTGACTAACTTTTTTCCTTTACACTAATTTTCAACCTACATACTTTACAATCTTCCCTTTAAAGTTTCAATATACTATATTATTGCAAATAAAATTTATGTATATATGTATATTGTACCTTCTCACGTAATCACTATGAGTATTATAATTTGTACCTCTTTTGAAAAAAAAAATATACACTAATGTTTTTATGTAACAATTGCTGTTTTTATAATATCTGTCATAACTTCTATATTAATTTTGTATGTTTTCTTGGAGCTTGTTTCCCCAGGCCTCTACTGAAAATGGACATGTATCCAGCTAGACTAGCCCAGTCAACAAATGTAAAATAAAAATAAAATAAATAAATAAATAAAAATATGAGGCCAAAATCTATACATTCTGCAAAAATCTGTACAGTTGAGAGGTATGATTTGATCTAACATTGTTTTCATTGTTTTCGTCTTCAGTAATAACAATAGGTGGAAAATGAATCTTCATTTTGTCCAGTTGATTGATAACTATATATATATATATATATATATATATATATATATATATATATATATATATATATAAATATATCTGTGGGTCTACTTTTATTTCACGAAAGCCAAAATACTGACGACCACAAGCTCGAGACTAAAATCTTGAAACACGGAATCACGAATTGCATAAGTATTCTCAGGGCAAGTGAATACTTGTCCAATGGGAAGCTTATGCCATTTCTCCACTGTAGTATGATCCTGGAGTTGTTATATATAGTTAGGGGGGTGGGTTTTAGGTGATGCGCTGTTATTTACTGTTTCGTGATTTTGGTCTCGGTCTTGTGGTCATTGGTATTTTGGCTTTTCAGGAAATAAAATTAGGCACACACACATGCGCACGCACACACACACACATATATATGGGTACCTATGAGTTGATCGACAACTCAAAACATCGACAGTGACTTGACTGTCACATCACCAACATCGCAAATACGGACGTTTACCAAGTAACGGATGTAAATTCGCTACTCATGCCTACCATGGTTTGTTAAGTGTGGCAGTGTCATGCAACCATGGTAGGCATGAGTAGCGGATTTACATCCATTACTTGGTAAACGTCCGTGTTTTGCGATGTCGGTGATGTGACTTGTCGGTGAAGTCACTGTCGATGTTTTGAGTTGTCGATCAACTCATAGGTACCCATATATATATATATATATATATATATATAAGTAATAAAAAAATCATAAACATAAATATTAATGGAATAAATTGTGACAATAATATAAATTATTAAAGTATTTAAACTTAAACAAAGGAAAGATTATATTCAGCAAGAAACACATTTAGTAAAATAGGATATGCACCTTATGAATAACTTAAGATATGAAGTTTAGGTATCATCCAACTTTGGCAAAAACAAGAGATACTGCAATACTCTGTAAAAATTCTCAAATTATGCCAAAGATTTTAAACATTGTTTGTGATCTTAAAGGCATGTTTTTAGCTGTGGCTATTCTTTATTATCATAAGATGTACACATTAACCATTTTTATTGGATTCCTGGTTTAAGGATAAAAATGGTTAATAACTATCTAAAAATTTAACAAGATGTATGGAAAGGTAGCCTAATTTTGACATAGAAGTTTCATTGCACCTTACAGAAAGAAGCTACGAGTAGTGAGAGGAAAGTTTAAAATTCCTGCATCAGCTAATCAGCTAAAATATTAAGTACTGGATAACTAACAATAATTTAAATGTGTATATATATATATATATATATATATATATATATATATATATATATGAGTCTACTTCAGAAAGCTCAACAACTAATAACATCAAGACCACAAACCGAAAATTCACTTTGCTGAAACTGCAAAATCTCTTACATCAGAATATCGAACTTAGTTGAGTTTATGCTAAGTTAGTTTTAGTGTATGTTCCATTCTTACTGTGGTGCAATCTCGGAGTAAGTACATTTAATTTATGGGGGATGTGGGGGGTACAGATGGGTGTGGCCCCCCCCTGCAAAAGCATAAGGGTTTCAAAGTAGACAAAGTTTTGAGTCGGTTTTGTTTTGCTTTTTGTAGTCCGATGTTATAGGAGTGTGTGTTCCGTTTGTGTTATGCCATTCAATGTTATAGTAGTCGGTGTTATGCAGTTTCAGTAAAGTGAATTTTCAGTTTTGTGGTCACAATGTTATGAAAGTCGATGTTTTGGTTGTTTGATTTTCTGAAGTACACCCATATATAATATATATATATATATATTTATATTTATATACATATATATATATATATATATATATATATATATATATATATATATATATTTGTATATATACATATACATATATATATATATATATATATATATATATATATATAAAGGGCTTTTGTGATGGTAATGGCTGGCTATATAGCATACCGCACCTTTGCCATGACAAAGAAAGTTTTTTTTCTCTGGTCACACAGACGAAGAAGATGAAAACAGGTTGCAAGTACTTGTTGCGTCTATGCGACCAGTTGTTTACATCTTTGTCTTCTGCATACGTGGAATTTGAATTCCAGAAGACTTTTGATTGCAGACCACGAATGGACAAGGAGAGGAACGTGTGTGTGCTTAAGTGTTTAAGAGGTGTATGTGTGTGATTGTGTAAGAAGTAGGTAGGGGTGTGCTTGTGTGTGTGGGGTCTATATTATAACCACAATAAACCAACCCTCGCAAGTACGGTAGGTGCAAAGGCCCAAAAAGAGTCAAATTGTATTCCAAAAACACAGACCAGCACACAAAGTGTGGAATCTAAAAATTAACTTTAATCAACACACCATAAGGTTAGAGTCAAAGACTGTACCCCAGTAGAAATTAAATCATCCGACCGGTTTTGGTTGAAATAGCCTTCCTCAGTGTAAATAACAAATAATTAGAACATAGCAATGCTTTATATACATCTTGGTCACCATAACCAAACTCTCATTGGATAATTACAATTGCTCATTTAGCCCTGGAGGAAACAAACCTCCCAATTTAATAATCCAATTTTTCTCTCTCTGATTTAAAATAGTATGCCACCCAGTTTTATTGGTACTGTCGCTGTGAATTTTGTCTATAATAGTAAATCTAAAGTGTGCAGTGCTGTGTTTCAAGAAATGTTTATATAAAGCATTAGAGGATCTCTTGTTCCTAATGTCACTAATATGTTCTGCGATATGTAGACATAGAGGCCGAGATGTCCGTCCAATGTTGAATGCAGAGCATAAGCATGTTGCTAAATATATAATCCAATCACTACTACAATTGGCTAGAAATTTATATCGTATACTAAGGACATGTTCTTACTTGTGAATTGCTTGGACTTAACACTGAGACAGTGGGTGAAGTGTTCACAAGGGACGTATCCATATAGCGGTTCCCCACTAATCATAAGCTGTTGTTTAGATCGAGTTGGCTCTGTCCATTGTTTATAATGACTAAACTGGGAACCCAGTATTTGTGCCCTACGAAAGGAGAATAAACATTTAGACCTAATTATATCTGACAGGCTGTGATCTGCCAATAATATGTTCCAATGTCGATTCACAGTGTCCATAAGTAGATTAGTATTTCGACCAAATGTAGTAGCCAGACTAATATCTGCAGACCCTGTATTTTGTTGTTCCTTCTACTTAAGTAGCTCATTCCTATCTTGTTCAGAGGCCTAATTGCTGACTGATATGATATTATCATATTTGTAATCCCTGATCTGAAACCTCTTGATGAGATCCTCCCTGTAATGTACCAAGGTGTCTTGTGTAGAACAAATCCATGTCATCTGTAAAACCTGTGATTTGGGAATATTGTGTATGATGTGTTGTGGATGGAAACTGGTAACATGTAATAGTGTGTTATAGTCAGGATATTTGCGGTATATTTGACTATCAAGAGTATTATCAATGATGTTATGTGATCCTATCTCGCCTACATTCTGAATGATGGGTTCGGAGCCGATCCCTCGGCTCCGACTCGGCACGCTTATGCCAAAGAGCGAAGTCTCTTATTGGCTGAGCTTACTATATCCCAGGATGCACCACTACCAGTCCCCCAGATCTCGTTTGCCGCTTCCCTGCGAAGACGTGGTCTCGAGCTGGCTGGGCTGAGTAGTTATTTTAACTAACTTTTCTGTCAGTTTTTGCTGTTTTTTTGCCTCAAAAGCTGTTTTAACGGCTAACGATCTTATTGTGTGTGTTTGGATTGTTAAAGAAGTGTTGTTTGATTGGGTTGAGTTTGGTTTCGGCCCCCCCTTCATCTAGGGCCTCCCGGTCAGTCAACCCTTCTAAAACCTTACAGGGTTTTCTGTGTTCTCTGTCATTTACTCTATTAAGCGATAACTTAAGCCTATTTTTAGGTTTGTCTGTCAGTAATTGTATTTTTTCCTGTCAAAGTTACTGAAAGTGTTTAACCATAATGTCTCAGGCTCCTAGGCCTTCGGGCTTTAAGAAATGTTCAAAATGTGGTTTCAAAATGTCTGTCACAGACGATCATTCGCTCTGTGTGTATTGTTTAGGTGCAAAACACTTACAGGAGTCATGCAGCGTATGTCACGCTTTTTCCTCAAGGGTCCTCCAGGAGAGGAAAAATAAATTGATTCTTAAGGGGATAATTAAACCTTCCTTTGAAGAAGCCTTGGCATCCTCTCCTTCTCCGGCTAAAAAGAAAAGGGCGTCGGCTCCGACCAGTCCGTCGGACCCGACCGCCAAGAGACATAGGCAGACCTCTCCTTCGGCTCCAAGGACTTCGGAGCCGAGGTCGGAACGGTCTGCCTCGATGCCACCAGTATCGACTCCTCTGACTTCGGAGCCGATGGCTGGGGCATCGAGAGGCGGGTCACCTTCGTCGGCTCCACTACTCTCGGAGCCGACAAGGGTTGTCCGCTCAGACACTTCCTCCTCGGCGCCGAAGTCCACCTCGGCACCGATGGAATCTGGTGTATTCCTCGGCGAAGGCCATCTCGCCCGATGGAATCTGATGTGTATTCCTCGGCCGATACTCATCGAGTCGCCGAGCCGGGTCCCCTAGCCCTTTGGGGCCGTTGGAGGCCGTCTCGAACCCGTTCTGTTTCCTCTCGGTCTTCGAGGATGTCAGATTCTGATATTGACAGGGTGCTCCAAAGACTGTTCCAGTCCCCAGTCTTTCAAAAATTTGTTTCGGTTCCGACCCAGTTGGCTTCGGAGCCGATGACCTTGGCCCATCCCATTGCCATTCCTCCTCCGACTGCTTCGGCTCCGTCGGAGCAGGTGCTGTTGGAGCCGGTGGAGATCTCAGGGTCAGCTCCGACCCTTACTCCAACCCGGGCCTTCGGGTCCGAGTTTAGTACGCGGACTTCTTCGGCTGGACCCGGGGGTGATGTTTCGGGACCAATGCTTTCGGTTCCGAGCCTCCCCCTCGGTGCTTCGGCTGCGGGACTTCCGCCGGCTATCTTGGCTCCGGAGATCGGACACTCCCAGGATTCTGGGGGTCCGGCTTTCAGGGCCATGAGGAGTGCCTTGGCCAAGTCCTCTTCGGCCATCTCTCCGGCTTTACCGGCACCTTCCCCGGGCGTGGAGACTGGGTCTTTGGCAGTTCCCCTGTCCGTAGTCAGCGGAGCCCCGAGGCCTGAGGTTACCCCCAGTGGGGGTTCCCCTCCTCCTGAGGGTTCTTCGGAGTTGTCTTCGGAGGAACTCCCAAGGAAGAGATCGTGCAAGAGGAAGCACGTGGACTCCCCCGAGTCTATTACATCAGACACTGATCTGGATGATGCAGAGGTCCCGGTCGTCCTCGGATGATGTCTCATTTGCAGACATCTTAGAGATCCTCAAACAACGAGGCGGCTGGATATCCAAACCCCCCTCTGCTGACGAGTCAGTGCTCCTCAAGGCCTTTGGGGCTCAGCCCTCCGCCTCCTGGGTGTCTCCGCCCTTCGACGAGCTTCTGGATTTAGTTTGTCAAGGGCGGGAACACCCAGATACCGTGGAACCAGTCCTTCTCGTCCAAATAAATTTTTATCTGCACCCCGAGAAGGAGTTCCTTACTAAAGGCGTGGCTGTAGATGCCATGGTGGTGGCATCTGCTACACAACAGGACGTGGCAGAGGCTTCAACGCCCATCCATCCTCCTAATAAGGAGTCTAGGAGTATGGATAGGTACGGAAGCACCCTGACTTCAGCGGCCTTTACCTTAAGGTCTCTGAATTATTTGGCACATTTTACCAGGCTTCAGAGGATCTGGTCAAGGAGTTGTCAGATTCCTCTCGGTAACCTACCTGAGCAGCTGGCCCAGTCGGTTAGCTCTCAGTTGGCTATCCTTACGCCAATTTCTAACTCGTCCATGAGGCTCATTTCCTATGGCCGGGCGGGTAGAGCGCAGGCACAGGCGTGGCTCTAAGACAAGCCTGGCTCCGCTTGGTCAGCTTCATGGAAGCCTTCAAGTCTTCCTTCACGACGCTCCCTTTGATGGGTCCTCATTGTTTGGACCCAAGGTGAAAGACACCCTTACCGCTGTGAGCAAGAGGGAAAAACGTTATCTGCCGAGGGTGCCCGTTATTCCACTCCTTCGGCCTTACCCCAAGGCCAAAGGAGGGGGAAGATGTGGTTCAAAATCTGCAAGTTTTCTCCCAACAGCAGGAAGATTCCCCGTCCAGAGGCAGAGGGCGGGGAAATTTTTCAGGGAGACGCCGTCCCAGAGGCGGCAGAGGGCCCCGCAATTCTGGAGACCGCGAATCCTTTCATGGCTCTTCAGCCTCCCACACGTCATGAGGGATTGCCCGGCTGTGCCGCTCCGGAGCCAGTCGGGTGTCGTTTTGCCAAGCACCTAAAAGCCTGGGAATCAATCACTCAGGACAGATGGGTGCTTCGGATCATTGCCGGAGGTTACACCATCCCATTCAAATACTCACCCCCACCGTCCAAGGGTGTTCACCAAGTGTTTGGCAGTAGTGACGGCTCACCTGAGAAGTCTTGGATTCCAAGTGTTTCCCTATCTCGACGACTGGCTCTTGACTGCCACCACCAGGCATCTACTAATGGACAACCTGAAAGCCACCATCTCCCTGGGTGTTTCCCTAGGGATTACATTCAATTGGTCAAAGTCTGTCTTGCTGCCCTCTCAACGCATAAAGTTTATAGGAGCAGAGATAGACTCAAGATTGATGCGCGTCTTTCTTCCTGCTGAAAGGATCCGAACTTTACAGGGCCAAGTTCAAGCTCTGATCCCGAGATCCAAAGCCCCAGCCAAGGATGGTCCTACAGGTTTTAGGCTCAATGTCTGCCACGGTTCTTTTAGTTCCTCTAGCAAGATTACACATGAGGATTCTTCAGTGGCTCTTATCAACTCAATGGTCCTTTCAGGATCTTCCCCTCAATCATCACATCATGATTACGGAAATATGCAAAAGGGACCTTCGCTGGTGGCTTCAGACATCCAACTTGGATCAGGGAAAACCCTTTGTTCTCCCCCCTCCAGTGGTTACCCTGACGACAGATGCCTCCCAGATAGGGTGGGGGGCATTGTCTGGGCAGGCTAGTTCAGGGCTCCTGGCTTCGACGAAGCTCTTCTCCACATCAACGTGTTGGAGATGAGGGCTGTACTTCTATCCCTACAGGCCTTACACAAGTTTCTTCCCCAGGGCATCATCGCCATCCACACAGACAACATGTCGGTGGTTTGGTATCTGAACAAACAAGGAGGGACCAGATCGTATCCCCTTTGCAGAGAGGCCATGAGAGTGTGGGAATGGGCTGTAGCTACCAACCGCTTCTTGGTAGCGACACATCCCGGAACGTCAAATGTATTGGCGGACAAATTAAGCAGGACAATTCTCTCTCCTCACGAATGGTCTCTAAACCGCACAGTAGCAGCCGAGGTTTTCAAGAGATCGGGGACGCCGTGCTGCGACCTATTTGCAACTCCACAAAACACCAAGTGCCAAAGGTTCTTCTCCTTGATTCCACACCAGGAAGTACCAGCCAGGGATGCTCTAGCACAACCTTGGCCAACGGGCTACTTTATGCCTTTCCTCCAATTCCACTCCTTCCCAAAGTTATTCAAAAGCTTCTCAACTGGGGTCTTCAATGATTCTGATTGCCCCATACTGGTCTCGTCAGATATGGTTTCCTTACCTGAAAAGCATGCAGTGGACGCATCCGTGGACCTTAGACCTGATCCCGGATTTGCTAATCCATCAGTCGGGACATTGGCATCAGTCCTTCAATCTCTGAAATTGACAGCTTGGCTCCTCCACTTCCAACCTTAGTTAGAAGGCACACACTAGACCCGAAGTTGTTCACATTTTATCTTCGCCCACAAACCCACCACTAACAAATTGTACCTCAGTAAGTGGAAGAGGTTTGCTATCTGGGCTCAACTCAAGGGCTTAGACCCTATCACTGCTCCTGTCCCAGAGGTTTTGAAATTTTAACATCCCTATTTAATCAGGGATCTTCTGTCTCAACTATTAAAGTCCAACTAGCGGCTATCTCCAAATTCCATGAATCCCCGGATCCTCCCTTGTTGACCAGCAGACTATGCAAAACGCTCATTAAAGGTGCGAGTCTGTTAAGACCACCAGTTTTTCATCCTGCACCTCCGTGATCTTGATTTGGTGCTTGCATTAACATCTCCCCTTTGAACCGGCTGCTACATGCAATTAAAATATCTGTCTTGGAAAACGGCATTCTTAGTGGCTATTACTTCTGCAAGAAGAGTCTCAGAGCTTCAAGCCCTGTCTATTAAACCACCGTACTTGATTTTCCACAAGGATAGAGTTTCACTTAGGCCTAATCCATCCTTTGTCCCAAAGGTCTGTTCTAGTTTCTGTCTTCAACAATCTCTAGAGCTACCAGTGTTCTTTCCAAAATTCTCTAATGAAGCAGAATACACTCTCCATAAATTGGATGTTCACAGGCAATTACGCTTCTATTTAGACAGGACTCAGCAACTTCGTAAGTCAGACCAGTTGTTTGTGTCCTTCTCAGATAATAAATTGGGCCAAGCCATCACAAAAGCTACAATCTCAAAATGGATCAGAGATTGCATAACTCAGGCCTATTCTTCTTCGAATAAACAACTTACATCATCTATCAAAGCTCATTCTACCAGAGCTATGGCTACTTCTATAGCCTTTCATTCCAAGTCGCTATATCGGAAATTTGTGCTGCGGCTACTTGGTCCAACCCGCACACTTTCATTTCCCACTACAAATTGGATGTGGCATCTAAAGGACGAGCATCATTTGGTTCCACGGTACTCAGGAGTGTTTTCCAGTGAGCCACCCAGGATTCAGGTGCTAGGACGCTGTCCCATCATTCAGAATGTAGGCTAGATAGATCACATAACATCTTTTAGTTATGTACTCACCATAACTTCAGATGTTTGGGATCCATCTCGCCACATTCCTGATACCCACCCTCCTTCCCTGCCTTGCAGATCAGAAGAGATTGAACGGTTTTGAGTTCAGCTGTTTTATCTTGTTTCATCTGACGATGTTATATAAGCAGGGTATGCGTGTGTGCATGTATGCGGACAAACTAGATCTGGGGGACTGGTAGTGGTGCATCCTGGGATATAGTAAGCTCAGCCAATAAGAGACTTCGCTCTTTGGCATAAGCGTGCCGAGTCGGAGCCGAGGGATCGGCTCCGAACCCATCATTCAGAATGTAGGCAAGATGGATCCCAAACATCTGAAGTTATGGTGAGTACATAACTAAAAGTTTCTAGTAATGGTCACATCAAGAAAATGAATCTGTTGAAGATGGTAGTTGACCATAAATTGGATACCCCACTTATTACTATTGAGATATTCTACAAATTCCTGAAGATAATTAATGTCCGCCCTCCAGACCATCCAACAGTCATCCAAATAGCATCTCCATATATCCATCTCATCCAAGTATATGTTGCGACTGGGGTCATAAATCAGTTCTTCCAAAAATTCCATAAATAAGTCCACATAAATGGGGGCAAAAGATGCTCCCATTGCAGTCCCTTGGACTTGCCAGAAACATTTACCATGAAAATAAAATGCATTTTTGTAAGCACATGTTCCGCCAAACAAACCAAAAAGTATTAAACCCAGGTGGATATAATTCCACCCTATCAAGCCAGTATTGTAGGGCCTGTAAATCTGCCCAATGGGGTATGTTAGTGTATAATGCAGTGACATCAAGTGTGTATAAGTACCAGCAAGACTCCAACTGCATATCAGAGATGATTTGCAGAAATTTGTGGTATCTTGTATACGTGATCTGACCAAAGTCAACAAAGGTTTAAGATATTTAGTAAGGAATTGTGAGAGGTGTTCAGTGAGAAAACCCCTTGCCAGAAACTATAGGTCTATCAGGTGGATTGTAATGATCTTTATTGATTTTTGGTAGTAAATACAAATAGTGATGTTTTGGATTCGGCACAGTAAGGTGATGTAAATCTGAGTCAGTAATAATCCCCTCTTCAAGAGCCATCAAGAGGAATTAATCTTTTTGATGTTTAAATATGAAGGTGGGATCTAAAGGCATATACATATAATATTTGCCATCCATCAATTGTCTTTGAACCTCGTTGTAATACTTAGTCCAGTCCATCACCACTAATGCCCCACCCTTATCAGCTGGTAATATTACCAAATTCTTGTTATTTTTAAGATTAGTAACCGCCTGCTGTTCAACCTTTGAGAGATTGTGAGGTAAAACCTGATAGTCTCTGGTTTTGAAGTGTAGCTCTTTAAGCATACTAGTCTGGAACATAGCAACATGCTTATGCCTAGGTGGAATAAAAGTAGATTTAAGATATTTAAATTCATTTTTAGTAGCATTTGGTAGTGCAGAATCAAAATGCAATCTTAAATTAAGTAATTAACAAAAGGAAATCACATCTTGAGCCAGTGAATCCTTCCTCACCAAAAATGCTGGTACAAAATTCAAGCCTTTATTTAAAAGTTTTAGTTCAACCTCAGAGAGAGGTATAGATGATATGTTATGAGCATTGTTAATACCACTTAATGTTGTATCATGATTTTCAATAGACTCTCGACATCGCTTACCTGCCCTATGTTTCCTTCCTCCCCTACAACATTTAACCCTAAAGGGTTAATCAGACTTTGTCTTTTAGGGGTTGGGAATCCTGACTGTAGTTGGTATCTACATCTGTGGCGGAGGAGGATTCATCCCCTGATGTCCCACTATTAGAAAGTCTGGACTTCTTAAAAATGGACTTGGGTCTCTTCCTCTTGTATGTGGAAGATTTTAAATCAGAATTGCCAAATCTGACATTCTTTATTCAGCCAAATGGTTTACCCCTTTGGTAATCCCAACATCAAAGTTTTAGGTAGTCTAATACCTAAAACTCGACACAAGAATAGCGAAAGCTCAAAACCACGGATGGCCTTTTCTGCACAGGGAAAGAAATCAGTTGGCTGCAAAACAAAAAAACAAACTTTCAAACCTGAATCAAGTGGGGGGGGGGCTTCACCCCCACCTCTTCTAACTATCTATACCAACTCCAAGATCGCTGTACATTGGAGAAAAGGGCAAATTCCCCATAATGACCAAGCTAATTTTTCCCTGTTAAAAAATTTGCGAAAGTGGCTGTCGATTTTCAGCTTTCGCTATTTCCATGTCGAGCTTTAGGTATTCGACTATCTAAAGTTTCGATGTTATAATATAGACCCTGTGTGTGTGTGTGTGTGTGTGTGTGTGTGTGTGTGTGTGTGTGTGTGTGTGTGTGTGTGTAAGAGGGAGGTGGGGGGGGTCATACCACTCAGTTGTCCATATTTTCACAGAATGTCCAGATTTTTGCATCAAAGATGTTCTTCATTCCACATTGCTGCAGTCCTAACTATTGGGTAGTCCGCTGTCCAGTCGGCCCGAATACCAAAGTATATGGCTGACGTCGGTCAGGGCGCATTAGACTGACGTCAGTACGTCAGGGTACTAATGCGCATGACCGACGTCATATCCTCAGTCTTTTTTGCCGCATGGTCCGATGCAGAAGCAATTTTGCGAGTGCAGGTTGGCGTTCTGAAAGTTTCTGAAGCCAGAGTTTCAGACCGAATCAAAGTTGGCTAAGTACCCCGCTGGGGAATATTTTGCTTTTTTCTTGCCTCAGTATTTAACCGGATGTCAGAAAAAGTGAATAACTGTATTTCTTGTGGGAAACAGATACCTCATAGGGATTACCATACTTTGTGTATACCTTGTTTAGGGCCTGAGCACGACGTTGTTGGATGCCGCTCTTGTGCTAGATTTAACAAACGCACTATTAAGAGAAGGTTAGACTGTGCCAGGTTAGTGTTTGGGAAGCGTTGTAATTATAAAATGCCGTCGGATGTTCCGGCCGCTTCGCTAAAAACGCAAAGATAAAGCAGCAAAGCCTGGTGGAGGAACCGACAGTCCCAGACGTCGGTTCTTTGGAAGGCTCAGTGGAGCCGGAGGTTTTGCCAGGTGTCTCTTTGGAGTCTCAGGAAGAGACTTTACGGTTACAGGATGTATCCTCTCAGGAAGTAGGCCAGGCTGAGGGGGCTTCTCAGGTGGCTGTTCTTCCCTCTCTTCCTAAGGTGGTTAGAGCTTCTCCTTCAGTTTCCAAGGCTTCTTTGAGGGGCAGGCCAAGTTTAGCTTCTGTGGGGGTTTCTCCTAGTACTTCAGGATCTTTGCCTAAGAAACATATGCTTAAAATGGCAGATGATTTGATTACTATGATTAGGGGTTCTATGCCCCCTCCTGATAAGAGGCCTAGGGTGGAACCTGAGTTTGAGAGTTTTGAGCAAAGCTCGGAGGCTTCGGAGTCTTCGGCTGAAGACTTGCAGGAGTACCTCCTTATTCTGATTCTGATGTGGATGATTCTACTCCTTCTGCTTCTCCTCCTGAGGATTTTTCATTTTCAGAGACTCTGCATTCCATGAGGGAGCATTTTAAATGGGAAGGTCAAGATTTCTCTGATTCCAGGAAAAGGCTTAGGGAATTCTTGTTTTACCCCAGCATAGGCCTTTAGCTATACCTCCTGTTTTGAATGTGGTGGAAGATGTGTTTGCAGAGGCTTCCTGAATCCTGATTCTTTGCCTCCTGCCCCAGTTAAACCGGATAGGTATTATAGGGTGCCTGAAGCTCATAAGTATCTTTTAAGAGTCCTAGGGCAGACCCAGAAACTGTCTCTCAGGGGCCTAAAGGTGTGAAGGCCTCAGTTGTTAAAAATCCTGTCCCTCCTGATAAAGAGGCAAGGGCTTTGGATAGATGGGGAAAGAAAGTGTATACTTCTTCCACTTTAGCCATGAGGGCGTTGAATTGTCAGTTTCACATGTTAAAATATCAGAATTATCTTCTTTCACAGTTGAAATCTAAGGTGGATGCTCTGGCTGAAGGTATTGAGTGTAAAGAGTTGCAGGATTTAGTTCATGTGTCTGAACAGGTAGGTAAACATTCCTTGCAGTGTGGTTTTGATGCTGTGCAGGCCTCCTCCAGGGTGGCTGCCACTGGTTCTGTTCTTCGAGGCACGCCTGGCTGAGAGATCAGAATTTAGCTGAGCATGTTAAGACAAGGATTTTGGATGCTCCTTTACAGTCTGATGTGTTGTTTGGTTCTGCCTGTGGAAGCAGTTTTGAAGAAAATGGAGGACAAGGCTAAGTCTATGCAAACTGTTAAAGATTTTTGCAGGTGCAGCCTCCAAGTTTAGTAGAAATTGGCCTACTAAGGGATGGACTTATCCTGCTTATGATTCCCAGTCTAGGGGTAGGTCTAGACGTGGTAGGGGCAGAGCTCAGGGTTCTTTTAGGCCTAGGACAGGGAGTTCCCCTGCTCAGACTTCTGGTGAGGGCAGGGGTCAGTCCTTTCGTAAGCAGACCCAATGACCTACCTTTCAGCTGCCAGTACATTCTCGCCTGGCAGCACCTTTGGGAGGAAGGCTGTCTCTTTTCAAAGAAAATTGGGATTTAATTACCCAAGACAGATGGGTTCTGGATATTATTCACCACAGTTACAGGTTTTATTTCCATACCTTGCCTCCTTTCAAAGGCATGCCAGACATTCCTCCTCTTCAAAGGACAGAGGCTCACAAGCAAATTTCTCTGTTGCTCCAAATAGGGGCCATTCAGTCAGTTCCTGTGCCGGAAAGGGGCCTAGGATTTTATTCTCGCCTGTTCCTAGTACCAAAGAAGGGGAACACGTGGAGACCAATTCTGGATTTATCTATCCTCAACACTTATCTGGACATTCCTAAGTTCAAAATGTTGACGTTACAACAGCTTTTACCTCTGCTGGGCAAAGATCACTGGATGGTAACTTTAGATCTCAAGGAAGCTTACCTTCATGTGCCAATCAGACTAAGTTGCAGGAAGTATCTGCGCTTTCGAGCTGGAAATTCTCATTATCAGTTCTCTGCATTGCCCTTTGGCTTATCTACTGCCCAGAGTATTCACAAAGGTTCTGGCTCCAGTGATAGCTTACTTCAGGCTAAAAGGAATCCAAATCTATCCTTACTTGGACGACTGCCTGATTCTGGCTCAAGAAAAGAAGATCTTCTACAACATCTGGAATATGTCATAGCAGTGCTAAGATGCCTAGGGTATTCTGTGAACGAAATAAAGTCCAGTCTAGTACCCTCTCAAGACATGTGCTTTCTGGGTGTGAGACTGAATACAGCAGCCCAGATGGCCTTTTAACCCCGGACAAACAAAAGAATCTTTCCAGTTACTTCCATCATCTATCTCTTCAGTCCGGGCTGACTGCAAGGACAGTCCTTCAAGCCTTAGGGTTCATGGCATCTTGTATTCTGGTGCTTCCCAATGCCAAACTGCATATGAGGAAGTTACAATGGTATCTCAAAAATCTGTGGACACAGCACTGCCAGGATTTGGACACTGTCATTCAAATAATACCTTGCATTCAAAAGGAATTTTTGTGGTGGGCTCAGGAATGTCACCTAAACAAGGGACTCTCTGTGACCCGGCCAGAGGCAAGTCAGATTCTAACGACAGATGCCTCAGATGTTGCTTGGGGAGCTCATCTAAATGGAAAGTGGATACAAGACAAGTGGCCTGCCAGACTACAGCATCTACATATCAACATGAAAGAGATGTTAGCAGTTCAGTTTGCATTAATTGCTTTCAAAGAGTTACTTCTTCCAGGGCAGGTGTTGATTCTAACAGACAACACAACTGTCATGTGGTACATCAACAAACAAGGGGAACACATTCTTACCCATTGTGCAGACAAGCAATGATTTTATGGGAGACTGCGCCACTCTGCACCTAACTCTTCAGGCAAGGTTTCTGCCGAGCACAGAACTCCTTAGCAGATGTATTAAGCAGACAAATCATGGATCCCCACGAGTGGAAACTGGATCTTCATGTATTTCAAAATTGACAGTGTCATGGGGAACTCCAGACATAGATCTGTTCGCTTCTCCACTAAACCACCAGCTGCCAAAGTTTTGCACTAAGGGATTTCATCACACAGCTTGGAAAGTGGATGCTCTTTCTTTCAGTTGGAAAAATCTTCATGTGTATGCCTTTCCACCTCTGCCTCTTCTTCCAAAGGTGCTTCTAAAGGTCAGACAAGACAAGCCAAGGATGATTTTAATAGCTCCAGATTGGCCTCGCAGCACTGGTACCCATTACTGAGGAGTCTGGTAAGGAAGCCTCCATGGCCTTTACCCTTGATTCCACACCTGTTGTCTCAGAGGGACGGTCATCTGCTCAATGTCAAGCTTCACTCTCTACATCTAACAGCCTGGCATATTCTGTTTTGAAAGACAGCAGGTCTCAGCTTCCTCAACAAGTTTTAAATGTGATTATGGAAGCCAGAAGACCTAGTACAAGGAAAGTGTACGCAGAAAATGGAAGAGATTTTTGTTTTGGAGTGCAGCAAACAATTTGGAGATTACTGAGCCAAATTTGAGTGTGGCTCTTCAATATCTTACTGAGTTACTGGACAAAGGTTTGTCTTTCTCTTCCATTAAGATTCATGCTGCAGCAATTTCAGCTCACTATGATTGTGACCCACCATTGTTTTCGCATCCTTTGTTCAAGCAATTTCTTAGAGGGCAAAGAATATAAGACCCCCATGAGCTCCTACTCCTGCTTGGGATCTCAATTTTGTGTTGGAGAAACTTACTCTACAACCTTTTGAGCCTCATGGCTACTGCTGAATTGAAATACTTGTCATGGAAGACTGCTTTTTTGTTGGCCATTACTTCTGCAAGAAGGGTTTCTGAGTTGCAGGCCCTTATGGCAGTGGAGCCTTTTTTGATTTTTCATAAGGATAGGGTATCTTTACATACTAATCCTTCCTTTATGCCTAAGGTGGTTTCCAGTGTGGCTTTAAACCAAACTATTCATTTGCCTACCTTTTATGCAGATCCCCAAAATAAAGGGGAAAAGATTTTGCACACTTTAGATGTACACAGGCTATTGCGTTATTATTTGAGCAGGACTAAGGATTTTAGGCAGTCTCAGCAGTTGTTTGTTTCTTTTGCTTTGAGTTCAAAGGGCAAGCCTGTGTCAAAACAAACTATTTCTAGGTGGATTGGGTGTTGCATTACATTTTGTTATTCCCATCATGGCAAGGAGATTCCAGCTGGGATTAGGCCTCATTCCACTAGGGCTACTGCCACTTCCACAGCATTTCTAAGGGGTGGCAACTAAGGATATTTTGGAGGCAGCTACTTGGAGTTCAGTGCATACTTTCTCTAAGCATTATCACCTTCCTCTCTACTCTAAGTCTAGGGCTGGTTTTGCCACAGCTATTTTGCAAGGCATGTTGTCAGTTCCTGCTTCCTTATGATTTGCCAGCCTCCCTTACCTCTGCTTTGGGATTCTACCCAATAGTTAGGACTGCAGCAATGTGGAATGAAGAACATAGTACAGTTTTGTACCTACCATAAATGTAGATGTTCGAGGATCCACATTGCTGCAGTCCAATTTACCCTCCCTCCTTCCCCTCTGTGTTTTGGGGTGGTTGTGTAGGTGAGGTTATATTCTGCTAATTGTGTATATATTGTATATATATTTTTGGTGCAGGCATTTAGGGAGTGTTTGTTGTTGGCCTTATCTTTTCAGGGTCTTCTGACATCTGGGGCAAGAAAAGACTGAGGATATGACGTCGGTCATGCGCCTTAGTACCCTGTCGCACTGACGCCAGTCTAATGCGCCCTGACCGACGCCAGCCATATACTTTGGTATTCGGGCCGACTGGACAGCGGACTACCCAATAGTTAGGACTGCAGCAATGTGGATCCTCGAACATCTACATTTATGGTAGGTACAAAACTGTACTTTTTTGTCTGTTTCTCAGAAAATTGTGTTTTTCTTCCTTCACAAATCACTGAGGACAGAAGTCAGAAAATAATGGCAGACATTTAAACTTTAGACTTCATATCCTTCAGAAAATTCATACTAATGCAAAACTTGTTCTATCAACTTTTTAAGTTTGTAAGAGCAATATTTAAAAGGTGTCCCTATTTTTGGGCCTTTGTCCCCCTCCCCCCATTATTTGTGGCTTTGTCCAGATTTTTTG
Source organism: Protopterus annectens (assembly GCF_019279795.1). Lineage (NCBI taxonomy): Eukaryota > Metazoa > Chordata > Ceratodontiformes > Protopteridae > Protopterus > Protopterus annectens. Next base: position 642,864,360 of record NC_056743.1, read on the forward strand.
TCTAAGAGGTTGAGAGGTATGGGGGTTGTAAGAGGGAGTTAAGGGGTGTATGTCTGTGTCATAACTTTCAACTGTACAGATTTTCACAAAATGTCCAGATTTTTGGCTTATATGTTTGTCTGTTCCTCATAAAAACTGTCTTTTTTGACAAATTACTCTGATGATCTAAGAATTAAAGCTACTAAATAATGACGTGTTTTTGAGTTTCAGACTTCATGTCCTTCAGAAAATTAATTCCTACACAGATCCTGTTACTTTAGCAAGTTTCTAAGTTTAGAAGAGCAATATCTAAAATGTGTTCCTAGTTTTGGGCCTTTGCCCCCCCCATTATGACAGCCTTTGTCCATATTTCTTGAATGAAGAGGTTCAGAGGTGTGTGTGTGTGTGTGTGTGTGTGTGTGTGTGTGTGTGTGTGTGTAAGAGGTAGGTAGCTTACCCCTCAACTGTCCAGGTTTTTTGCAGAATGTTCACATTTTGCCCCATATTTTTGTCTATTCCTCATAAAAAGAATTGAAGTTGCTAAATAATAATAGAAATTTGAGTTTTAGACTTCATACCATTTAGAAAAATGCATACTATTACAAATCCTGTTATTCTAGCAATTTTCTAAGTTCATGAGTGCGGTATTTATAATCCGTCCCTTTTTATTTTAGGCTTTGTCCAGATTTCTTGCACTAAGAGGCTGCGGTGTGCATGTGAGCTAGTGAAATGCCCTAGTTAGGGTTAGCAGGTGGTTAGTAATTTGCTTAGGCTCAAACTCTGTCCCTCAGACTGTAAAAGGAGGAAGTGAGCTCCATGCTGGGAGCAGATGAAGAAGTACAGACAGTATCACAACTGCCTGACAGAGGCCAGAATGGGTTACGTGATTCTTTTTGCATCTTTGCCATTTTTTAATACATGTGTGCAAGGACAGAGGGAGACATAGTAGTATCCACAGTAAGAGGGATACATCACGTTGTTTGCGCTTAGTATGTGTGTAATACTACTTTAATGAGTCATTGTATTTTCATTAAGATTGATAGTGCGGGCTTCTCCATGCCTTGATCATGCTGAATGCTCAAGGGGTAAAGCATAAATGTGATGATAAAAGTCAGATAGTGGAGATGTGTCATAATATGTATTTTAGGCATAACTGTTGTTGAGTTTTTGCAGTGTAGACTATTTTGGCTGATCTTGTAAGGATTTCTTGAAAGTAACTCATTCTTATACAGACCATTCAGCCTTCCTAAGGGATCAGCAAGAAATTGGCTAGTTGGTTTATGTCATGTGTTTAGCTTGGTTCATTATATACTACCTGTCATGCCTGTTAAATTGAAAATGGTACCCTTAAATGAATGGCCAAAATAAACTAGCTTCATCAGCTTTAACATTTTTAATCATTACTTAAAAATGTAACTTACCCCTTTATTAAAGTTAAAAAGTTTATATGTTTAGTAGTTTTTTTTTAGAATAGATATTTATATATTTTTTTAAAGCTGGTTTTATGTAAACATACATGGGGCTGTTTTAATAGGAATCCATATATCATTCAGGGTCATACGCATCTGTCCTTATACTGTTTTATGTATTTGTGTTTTAGTTTAAGCACTAGGTTCTATGTACACAGTCTTAAGGGTTTTATTGTTTTATCAACCTGATTGGTTTATTGGATGCCACATGATTAGTTTGAGATGTATTTAAATGGCTTGTGTTTTAGTAATTGCAGTTCTGAAGAAGTCCCACTTGGGGATGAAAACACTTAACTGTCTGTAATAAATCTGGTCAGTTTTATCTGGACTTTTGTTTTTTCTTGCACATTCATAACTCTAACTCACACACACACACACACACACACACACACACACACACACACACACACACACACACACACACACACACTCTCTCTCTCACACACATACACTCACATATGCTGTCACCCCACAACTCCCCTTACCTGCATCAACATTCTATACCATCAACATATCCACCGTTCGGCCATCTGTACCATCAACATTAAATTATACCCCTGCATTTGTCAAACAAATGTATGTTCAATAAAACACAGGGGCCCATATATGTATATATATATATATATATATATATATATATATATATATATATATATATGTATATAGACATGTATACATGCATATGTTTAGCTTACCAGGAAATGTGGCTCAGTAAGTAAAATTCCTATTTATATGACTAAATTAAAATTTTAAATGATGTCTTATAGATAAACTTGAGAATATTTTCTTAATGACAGTGGAGAAGTGAATAAAATAATTGTATGGGTTACATTAAAAATGAATATTAAAGAGAAAATGGGAAATGGTTATATAATAAAACTAAAGATTTGGACAAAGAATTGCTCGATATTTAAAAAAAAGGAATGACTAAGTAGTCAAAAAATTATATAAAGCTAGATTGGAACTACAAAGGAAATGTATTAATATCAAAATATTTTGTATCATTTGGTTGAATTTGTCCTAGAAAAAATACAGTACATAGTTATGCAGTGTCCCCTAACAATTACACAGGCTAGCCAATGGAAGTAAGCTAATGAATAGGAATGCTCAAATAAATAATATAGTAATTCCAAAACTAATAATATTAAATCAAATATAAGTAAAATACTCTATATTTAAAATGTAAACAAAATAAAGAATTAAATAATAACATAATATTTTAGATACTTATTTTAAAAACTTTACCATCCATTTAAGTGAAAACAACATTTTTTTGTGAAAGAAGTGAATTATGCAGTTAAGACTAGGGAGGTGAGCAAAGCTCCAGGATTAGCTACATTAACAGTAGAAATATATAAGTTATTATCACCTAAGATAATTGTATTGTTGAGTGAAACCTTTGATTTAATTCAAAATTCTAAAGAAATATCCCCCTCATGGAAAATTGCTTTGATTTCCCCTACTTTTGTACAAGGTAGAGATAAAGAATATATTTTCTCGTGTAGACCACTTTCCTTATTAAATGTTGACTACAAGCTTTTTACAACAATTATCCACTAGACTAAGAGAAATTGTTGAAAAATTATAAATAATGATGAGACAGGTTTTATTACAAATAGATTATCATTTGATTATATTAGAAGATTAGTAATAATATTAGATTTAGCTGAAAATGGAAAGAAAAGTTAGCCTTGTTGAGGTTGGATATAGTAAAAACATTTGATTTGGTGAATTAGAAGTTTTTATTTAAAACTTTTTGAATTTGGATTTCTAAAGAAATTTATTGGTTTAATAAATAGTGTATATATATATATATATATATATATATATATATATATATATATATATATATATGGGTCTACTTCGGGAGACCGAACCGACACGGAAGAGGAGACTAAACTGACCGACAGGTAGGTTCACCGACAGGAGATTCGCCGACAGCGGAAAAGACCGACAAGGGATGAGTGTGCGACAGTGACGGAGTTACAGGTAAGTGTGCGAAATTGTGGGATGTCGGGTTAGGCTGTGGGACAGGTGTGTGTGTTTGTGTCGGAGGTAAGGTTTGGGTTAGGTAAGTGTGTGATAGTGAGGGACTGTAGTTTTGGGACGGGTTAAGTGAGTTAGGTTAGGGTGCAGGTAGGTGAAGTGCTTGGGTTAGGGGTGGGTGAGTTAGGGTAGGGGTTAGGTGAAGCGATGGTGTCGGTGTGGGTTAGGGTGAAGTGAGTTAGGGTTAGGGTGCAGGTAGGTGAAGTGTGCGATGGTGTCGGTGCTTGGGTTAGGTGGGTAAGTGAGTTAGGGTTAGGGTGCAGGTAGGTGAAGTGTGCGATGGTGTCGGTGCTTGGGTTAGGGGTGGGTAAGTGAGTTAGGGTTAGGGTGCAGGTAGGTGAAGTGTGCGATAGTGTCGGACGTTAGGGTTAGGGTTTAGGTTTAGGTTAGTGGATGTGTTGTTGTGTGCTTGTGTATTTGGCGTATTTTGTGTCGGGTGTTTGTTGTTCGGTATGTTGTCGTGTGTGTGTTGTCGGTTGTTTGGGGTCGGGGATGTGTGTGTCGGTGATTCGTACGTTCGGTGTATGAAAGTAGACCCATATATATATATAGGTTCTAAAACTTTTCTTAAACTAGGTATATTTATTTCTCACAATTTTAAGATTAATAAAGGTACAAGACAGGGATAGCCGTTATCTCCTTTGCTATTTGCAGTGGCAATAGAACCCTTTGCAAACTGTATATTAAATACGAATATAGATTATTTTAATTTTAATAAAAATTTTCAATCAGAGATTGTTATTTGCAGATGATATTTATTATCATTAGCAGACATAAATAATTCAATTAATGAACTGAATAAGGAAATTGGATAGTTTATATAAATATTTTCTATGATGTTTGATAATAATAAAGCAAATTATTTTGATAAATCAAAAAGTGAAATATATTTTTAAAAATAAATAAAATGTGCCTGGGAAAAGTGAAATTTAATCCTTAGGAATTATTATTCACCCTGATGTCAATCAAATTATTATAAATTACTTTCAAAGTTGTGAATTAAATAACATCTTTAACAGAACAATTTTATTTTATTTTATTTTACATTTGTTGACCGGGAGAGTCCGACTGGATACAGATCCATTTTCAGCGGAGGCCCGGGGAGAAAAGCTCCAAAAGCAAAACAAACAACAATTCACAGAAATCAAACAAATCAAGTAAAACAATTCAAATAGGACAAATCAAACAAATTAAACAAGTCATATCAAACAAAAATTGTTACATTTGTTCAAGGATTTCAAGTTAGTGGTTATAATCAATACATAAATTTACATAAGGTTACAAAAACACAAACAAATTATAAGCAAGACTCATTAAGTTTCTAAGACTAACACCTTTACTTGCCTCATAGTTATGTAAATATTGTGTTAAATGAGGAGTTGTAGCTATTAAGCAGGAATGACATAGTTCTCTTTGTGTGTGGAATGGATAGCTTTATTTAGATATTTATATTATGTTGTGTATTTTTGTTGGGATGTAGATTAATACTATGCAGGAGTATGCTGTAGAACCCTACTGTATAGTATTGTGCTTTGTTGGTAATAGGAACTATCCTGGGGAGAAGCATGGGCATAGCCAGTTATCTATGTAGTGGGTTTTCAGGAGAAGTTTAAATTGACTGGTAGATACAGTGGAGGTTATCTGGCCTGTTAGTGAGTTCCAAGTTCTAGCAATGGTGTAGGTGAATAGAGATTTCCCGGCGTCGTTGTTATGTTTGATGATTTTTCTGAGGTTCTGGCTACTGGATCTTAAAGGTCTTGTGGGCATGTGGGGCTGAAGTATCCCCTGAAGGGCAAGGGTGTTTTCAGGAAGATAATAGAGTTTATGAGCTGTTGAAAGTTGGCTGAGTAGCAGTAGATGAGGGAGCTCGAGCCATTTGAGTTGCTTTAAGGCAAGACAATGGTGTGATCTGTATGAGGCTTCAGCTGCAAATTTGGTAATCTTGTTGTAACAAGATTCCATTTTCTTTAGGTCTGTTTGGCATAGGTTTGTCAGGGCTTAGAGAAGGATGGGCAGGAGATGAGTCCTTGCTATGGTTGCTTTGGTTTGTTTGGTCAGATATTGCTTATTCCTGTAGAGGAGTCCTAGGTTTTTATGTACTTTTTTGATAGTTTGGGCTATGTGAGTATCAAATTTTAGATTATTGTCGATTTCAACACCTAATAGCTTTGTGTGAGAAGTGGGAGTGATTTGGATGTTGTCCTTTGCCTTGATGGTGAAGTCATTGTGTAGTGGAGGGGATCGACTAGGACTAAAAATCAATAGATTGTTTTTTTTGGGCTTAAGAATCAGTTTAATGTTAGTGAACCAGGTTTCAGCTAGAGTAAAATTGTTCTGGGTCAAGGTTTGTAGCTCTTTTAGGTTGGGGGCAGCGCAAACAAGGGTTGTGTCATCTGCATCTTGTACAACAGTGGCAATGACTGAGAAAGAAGAGGTGATTGGTAAATAGTGAAAAGAGCATTGGGCCTAGGATAGACCCTTGTGGCACTCATGCCCACTGGGAGTAGTGGGGACAATTGGCCTTGCCAGAGGACAGCTTGTTGCCGTTCTGATACGTAGCTTGTAAACCAGTCTATGGAAGAGGAGCATAGGTTTAGGTGTGACAGAGTTTTGAGAAGAAGGCTGTGATTAACCATGTCAAAAGCTTTTGACAGGTCTAAGAATATGGAAGATACAAATAGTCCCTTATTTCTATAGTTGTTGACGTATTGGAGAAAGATAATAGTACTGTAGTGGTGCTGTGGGAGGGTCTAAATCCATGTTGGGTTCTGGAAAGTAAATTATTTTGAAGGAGATACTGGAGCATTTGGGAGTGCACAACTCTTTCTAATATTTTGGATAGTGGTGATAGGACTGCTGTAGGTCAATAGCTGGTGAGTTCTAAGGAGTTACCTCCTTTGTGTAGAGGAATAATGTGAGTTGTTTTCCACAGGGTGGGAACCATGCTTTCTGCAATTGATCTGTTTATGAGTATTGACACTGGATAAGCTATTGCCTGTGCTGCTATTTGTAGGAAATCTGCTGGTAGTTTATCAGCTGCTAGTGTGGTGGGTTTAAGTTTGTTTAGAAGTTGAGAAATTACTTTGGTGGGTACTGGTTGCCGGGAAAAGTTGGAGGTGTTTTTATTTAGTGTTGTATTTGGGGGTGGAGGTGAAACTACTGTTGTGGGGCTATCAGTGCTATCTTGAGCCTTAGCAAGGGTTTGTTCTGTTTCGGTAAAGAATTTGTTGAATTGAGTGGGAATGTTGCTGTGGTCATTTGGTAGTACAGGGGTTGGGGTGGGGGCTTTTCTTTGGAGCATTATACTATTTATAGTGGCCCAGAATTTTTTTAGGTTATGTGCATGTTTTTCTTGCATGGTTTTATAGTAGTTAATTTTATCCTGTCTAATTTGCCTCTTTGCTTTGCTGCGGAGTTCAAGGTAAATTTGCTTTGTATTAGCTGTTTTGTTTTTCTGAAGCTGGATCCAGGCTTTGTCCCTTTCTTTCATGGTAGGTTTAGTATCTTTGGTTAGCCATTTGGCATAGTTTATTTTTAGTCTTATGGTATGGGTGGAAGCATGAAGGTTTAGGCTATCGAAGAATGTGGAGTTGAAGCATTGTACAGCTTCATCAAGAGGTAGCAGTTTTAGGGGGTTCCAGTTGGTACATTTTAGTGCATTAATGAAGTTGGTGGGTACATAGTTCTTTTTACTGCAGATAACTCTGAGGATGGGTTGGCTGATGTTATGTGGTCTCGTCCTAATTAAGTAGGTTGGTAGGTGGTCAGTTATACTATTGGGTAGACATCCAGATTGTTGTGCTAGGGTTGGGTTGGATAGCAGAATCCAATCGAGGATGGATTCACCTTTGGAAGCTTTGTCGGTTCTGGTTGGGGTGGATATTACTTGGGTGAATCCATGTAGGTTTATGTGGGCCATTGGGTTTTGGCTGGAGCAGGTTGTCCAGTCACTGTTAGTCTCCTAGTATTATGGTTTCCTGTGGTAGGGAGGAAGTGATCCAGCTTAGTAGGCTCTCCATGATAGGGATGTTATTACCTGGTGGGATGTAGCCCCCTGCAATAATTATATTTTTGTTGTTAAGTTTAAGTTTTGCAATGACTAGTTCTATACCTTTCACTTCCTGGGTGTTGTAGTCTGTTTGTTCTAGGGTGTGGTGAGTTTGGAATAGTATTGCAGTGCCCCCTCCTTTCTTTTCTAGCCTATCTTTCCATATAATAATTTAGCCTGGAGGTGTAATTTCATTATTATGGTGTTGTGGTTTGAGCCATGTTTCAGTTAATACTGCTATATCAAGTTGATATAGTGCTGTTAGGGCATGAAGGTCTTGTATTTTGTTAGATATGCTCCTTACATTTATGTTAAGAAACAGGAGTGATGAGGTAGGCCTGTGGTAGAGGGGGTTTTGTTGCATAGGGTTGGGATAGGTGGTTGTAGTGGGGCCTGGATTGGGGTGTATATTGCTGCATTGGGTGAGAGTATGGAGTAGGTAAAGATATAATTTAGATAGTTTATATACTATTTTAGCTTGTCTAGCAGAGAAGTAGGGGCTGAGTTTGACTGTTAGTTTATACTGTAGATATGAGAAGGTTTGGTGGGAGTTGAGGTTACTGGGAGAGATAGGGAAGCTCTTAAGCTTTATGTTACTGGATATAGCTTCAGTTTGTCATTGGGGTGGGTGTATGATTTGGAGTTGAGTGTAGTAGGAGAAGAGGAGGGAGAGTAGGAGAAGAATGAAGAGTGGTAGTAAGTGGACTACTGCTTTCAGTAGCTGGGATCGTTGTGAGGAGTACATCTTATCTTCTTTGAGATAGACTGTAGTTTATACAGGTGTGATGTTTATGAGTGTGTGTGTGTTGTGTGATAGTAAGGTGAAGGGAAGAAGGGTGTGGTGGAGTGTGATTCTTTGGGAGTGGTGTGTGAAGTGTTATAGGTTAATTGGTTAATGGACAGTTAGGGTGTGTGGGATTGGGAGTGGTTAGTAAGTATAAATGTAATTGCTATAGGGTGGGTGGGAATGGAGGTAGGGTAGAAGGGCTACCACCTTGTTCAGAACAAAGAGAAAAAGAAAACTATCAGTAAGAGTATCTAGCTATGGTGAGGGATTTGGAACTGTTGGCAGGAAAAGTGAGCCAGTTAGTCAGTCAACAATAAGGACTCTTACAGGAGTAGTTAATGTGAGTTGAAACAGGGGGTTGTTATAACAGAGAAGCAGACCATCAAGAGTGAAATGGGGTTTTGGGAGAGAGTGATTGGGGTAGTAGCACAGTACATTCACACCTGTGTGCCTGTAGTACACAGCAGCTATCAGGTATGTGTGTGTTTCACACAGTTTTCTAGTAGTGGTCTTCTACAAGCATGACAGTTTACAGATAATGTCCCCCAAACTGTAACTGTATAGCCAGTAGCCATGTGAGAAAACATGGTCTTTATCCGCAGCACATGGCTCAACAGGAGTATTTCCCCTTTTACATGAGAAGTAATAAAAAATATTGCACTTACCTCTCCTCCAGCTTTCCATTCTCATGGTGTGTCCTCAACTGAGACAAAAAAAAAAACATTAGAATATAAGAATAGAATATTTGTTCACTTTTGAAGAAAGTTTGATGCTTATAGTAATGATTATCCTACCCTAAATACATTATGTATTATAATTGATGAATATATGTCCAAATAAGTTGATGAATACAAATCATTTTTATGGTATCCAACATCAAAAATTAGGTATAAAAATCACATTAGATTATGGGAATATGGTGGGATAAGTTTTCCAGATTTAGAATCTTATCCCTTGGAAGTGATCATAAAAATACAAATTCCTTTGGGAAAAGTGAAATAAATTTAATCCTTAGGAATTATTATGCACCCTGATGTCAATCAAATTATTAATAGTAATACTTTCAAAGTTGTGAATTAAATAACATATTTAACAGAACAACAGAATATTTGTTCACTTTTGAAGAACGTTTGATGCTTATAATAATAATCTTATCCAAAATATTTATGTATTGCAATAGATTAATATATGTCCAGTAAGCTGATGAATAAAAAATGTTTTTATGGTATCCAACAACATTGAGAATTAGGTATAAAAATCACATACGATTATGGGAATATGGTGGGATACATTTCCCAGATTTAGAATCGTACCCCTTGGTAAGGATCAGACATATAGTCTCATTATGCTTAGAGTAATATTGTTTGAGTTATTGAAAATGTTTACATGAATAAATAATATTAAATTCATATAAATGTACTGATTCTAATAAAAGTGACAATATAAAGAGTACATTTTTGTGGTTATTAAAAATTCCTAGAGGGTACTTTAATAACAAAATGAAATTCAAATAACATGGTGTTAATATTGAATACTTTTAGAAATTTAATTGCAAATTTCCTTTTAGTATAAAAATGGAAATTCATCTTTTTCCTATTAAATTTACATAAGGTTATTTAGAAAGTCCAAACTAGTCTACTATGATTGCTCTTAAAAATAATTTATGGCTGTGGTATGATTGTTTAGATAAAGGTCTACTACTACTATCAGTTGATCAAATTCTTAGGAAACTTAATATGGACTATTCAAATAGATTATTAATACAGTATCTAAAAAGAAGATTAATAGATTATTTGCATTATTTAAATGATGAGCAAAAGAAGTTTCCAAAAATCTACAAATACTTAATTTCTGTTATTAGAGGTGAAATTTCATCTAAAATTGGTCTATCAAAATTATACAAAATAATTAATAACACTGATAATAACAATAGCAATTTGAATAAGAAATTTGGGGAATTTTTAGAAATCAACAGTCCAAGTGACCCTCGCAGAGTAAATCACTTGAGAAAAGCATATATCCATCCAATAAGAAAGACTTCATGAGTGAACCACAAGAGCTCAAAAGATAATTTTTTTTCTTAATAAAATGTCACACAAGGACTTTCACTCTAAAAAGCTTAATCAGATGTGACATTTTGTTAATAAAATATTTTTCTTTTGAGCTCTTGATATGGTTCACTTGTGAATTATTTGTTGTTATAATTTATAGAAATAACAGCAGCAAATTATTTCAGGCATATTTTGCTGACATAAAGAAGGTTATTGCAGACTTATCTTGTTCAGAATTGAAGTCCCCATTACTCTTTCTTCCCACAGTCACTGAGGTTACCAATCATTATTTGAGGTGCTCCTATGATTCTGCAGGTGTGGATGTAGTAGCTGGAGCTGCAGCAGATGAAAGGGAGAGACTAATACAGGGAATAAAGCAAACTTTTCAATTCTCTATACCAAAATACAGCAGGAATTCCTCATCCAGTTGTGGGCCATTTTACAGGAAACCTTTCAAATAAACATAACAAAAGTCAGGAAAACATCTATTTAAAAAGAAGTGGCAGTGGAACTCTAAGGAAAGGAGAAGCAACTCAAGCCTAATCTCAGCCCAAGAAAAATGACCATGTCCCTCCTTCCCCTCCCCACCTCTGTAAACCACTCAAGAAGTCTTTCTCCATATCTTTCACTGTGGCACCAAGTAAACCAGTTTTTGTCTGGGTACTAGGAATCATTCACGGTGAATACAGGTGGCAATGTGAATCTCTTACTCCAAACCTAGGAATTCCTTCCCATTCTCAGAATCAGACCAACATTTTCCTCCCATCATTGTAAATATGCTATCCCAGGGAATAATTGAACTTGTACCAGGGGATCAAAAAGCAAAATAATTGTATTCAGGAATATTTCTGGTACCAAAGAAGTAGGGAACCTAGAGACCTCTTTTGGACATTTCATACTTAAATCTCAGTATCAGGATTACAAAGTTCAAAATGCTCACCCTACAGTCTCCCTTTCCCCTGATTCCTTTTCTAAGTTTCTTGGTAATTTTGGATCTAAAATATGCATATCACTATATACCCATAGAAAGAGACATCAGATCCTTTTTAAGATTTACTATTTCTGTTTGTCACTTCAGGCTGCTTACATTTTGTCAGAGCACTATACAGTGGCAGACACCCTGAGCAGAAGTAAGACAGACACCTGGGAGTGGAAGTTATACACAAGGGTTTTGCAGGACATAATCCACCTATGGGAAACTTTCTAGTTATATCTGTTTTGCCTGTATTCACAACAGACAGATGAAGACAAAGCTGCTCCATGACTCCTTGTAGAAGCCTGTAGAAGACAGATGCCTTCTCATTCCTATGGACCAGAATGTTCCTGTATGCTTTCTTCTTCTCCTTCTTTCCCCTGATAATCAGACTTATTTTAAAGATTCAAAAGGAACTTCCAAAGATAATCTTGGTAACTCTATTTTGTCCATGGCAATAGTGGTTCTCCCATCTCTTCAAGCTGACTAAGGTCAGTTGCAGAAAACTTCCCGACAGGATGGATTTTCTCATGCAGGACAAGGGATCCCTAGTTCATCTGATGGCCTGGATGATAACGTTTTGATCCCTGTCAGACATCTTTTTTCCTGTGGATATGCAACAGGTTTTAAAGGAGACTAAGAAACCTGCTACTAGAAAATAATATTTGACTGAGTGGAGGAAATTTTCTGGCTAGTTTCATAATGGGAACCAAGAGCCTTCTAAGGCTGAGCCTCCTTTGGCTCATCAATATATACATGAATTGCTCATATCTAGCATTTCCTATTCTTCTATTCATATTCATTGTTGAGACAGTTTTGCCATTAGAACTTTCCATCCACCCTTTCCTCCATATCTCATGTCAAACAGTTCTTGATTGGGGTACTTCATATTTGCAAACCTAGGAAATAAGTGGCTTCTCCTCTGGATTTTAATTTTGTACTAGAAGAACTTACTTTATTTCCATTTGAGCCAGCTCATCATGCTGAATTGAAGTATTTAACATGGAAAGCAGTGTTACTTACTGCTCTGACTTTGGCTAGAGGAGTGCCTCTTTCAGTACTTTAGCCTTCTCTCATTTTTCCTAAGGATAGGCTTTCCTTAAGAACTAACCCATCTTTCACATGAAAGGTTGTTTCAGGATACAACCTAAATCAAACTGTTCACCTCCCTGTCTTCTTTCATGATCCAAAAATAAGGGAGAAAGACTTCTAAATACTTTAAATATCCACAGGCAACTAAGACACTACATTGTTAGGACCAATGATCTCAGATCCTCCAGTCAACCTTTTATTTTCTGTGATCGCAAGAAAAACAGAGGTAATCCAGAGGGCTCAAGTGAAGACTGGAATCCCACCTGTGACCCAGAGGGTGACAGAACTAACAAGAAACGGAGTATAAGGGATTAGTCCAGATAAAATCACTTTAGCTAGAAGACTCTCTGTTTCTCTCTCTCTCTACCATCCCTGTGGGAGGAATAAAAACACCTTGTTGAAGTTTACAGTAGTTTATTCGGTTAAGCAGCTAGATGCATACATACGTACATACATACATACATACATACATACATACAAATGTTTCAATTAGGGCATTAAAGCCCTTCTAGCTTGCCAATATGCCAAAACACTTATTCCCATAATTATTGTCCAGGCTGTTCTTAAAAATATCTAAACTAGTACTTGCTTTAATGTAATTTGGTAGTCTGTTCCAAGCATCAGCTACTCTGTCAGAGAACCAATTAGTACACTTCTCATGCCTATAGAATCTTCTACATAGGTTATCTGATGATTTTATAGTACTTTTTGATAACCCCAAACATTCCCAGAGGTAGTTGTTCCTAAATGCCCCATATACCTGAATAAGATCTCCTCTTAAATATCTGTAAGAGACACTGTACAAGTTCAGATATTTTAGTCTTTCATAATAACTTAGATTTTCACATCCATGGATGCCCTTAGTATATTTCCGCTGTACTCTTTCCAGTTTATTCATGCTTATTTCCCTTTACGGTTTCCATATTATTATTCCATACTCAAGTTTGGGTCTAATGTAACTAACAAACAATGACTTCATTATGTTTGATTTCTTAGACTTTATAAATCTTTTTATACAACCTATAGTTCTATAACTGTCATTAGCCAATTGGTTGATATGATTAGAAAAACTCATACTGAATCTACCCATATACCCAGGTCCTTAAACGAGTCTACAGTTTCGATCACTGTGTGCTGTATTAAATATTCACCTTTTAGTTTATGTCCCCCAAATCTCATATGCTTAGTTTTTTATGTATTTATCAATATATTATTCTCCTGTGCCCAAATGGTCAATTTAGTCAAATTATTTTGCAGACATGCTTTATCTATAACACTTGTAATCAGTTTACCCAATTTCAGGTCGTCAGCATATAGACTGTAGAACACCTCAAATGAAAATGTAAGATCTAAAAGATGCAATCTTAACAAGTAAGGGCCTAGTACAGAGCCCTGTGAGACACCTTGACTCTAACCAAGGATTTCACCTGTCCAGTTGGTGTGTGATACTTGCCATGTCCTATTTGCAAGCCGTGCAGTTATCCATCTTATCAACAGTACATCAATACCTAGTTGTACTAATTTATTGATCAGTGTTTTGTGCATGACCCTGTCAAATGCTGAACTTAAATCTATATAAATCACATCACAGCACAATTTTTCATTCATAGCTGTTATTATATTGTTATACAACATCATGTTACAGGTGGTAATAGATCTATTTTCAACATTTGCATGCTGATATATGGTTTCAAGTCCAACCTATCCAGTTCTGACAGTAATTTATCCAGTATTACCTTCTCCATTATTTTTCCACAACATGGAAGTAGACTTAAGGGTCTATATGATTCTGGGTTTGTCCTACTCCCTTTCTCTTAAAGACAGGTTTAATAAGTGCATGTCTCCAGGCTTGAGGAATCTCCCCATATTTATATGACCTAGTAAATAATAGATGTAATGGCAGTGTAAGTTCTTGCTTAAGTGTTCTCAGGTCATTGTTACTTATTCCGTCTCCTCCCTGCGCTTTGTTTGGATCCAGTTTGCACAGTTCTTTTTCAATATAATCTAATTTGATTCCAGTATCTGGGGTTACCTGGATGTCACTAGGACAACTTACCACCTCTTTTGTGGAGCCAGACTGTTTTGCATATGATTTTGTAAACATATCTATAATCTGTTGTATCTGAGAATACATTTTAGAATCTGCACACAGTTTATCAGTTTGTGTATCTTTACTCCTTCAACATCTTATGTATCTATAAAAAGGTTTCCTATTATGCTCAATATCTTTATATACATTTTCTTCAAAATGTTTTGATCTTGTCTAACACTAAGCGTAATCTGTTTGTCCAGCTCATTTATTTCAGTTTTCAAAGTTGCAGTTCGACCTCTCTTCCATTTCTTATATTTTTTGTCTCTCACCTTAATCAGGTATCTTGTTCTTATGGAAATATACCCCCCTGATGTTGCATGCCTAAATCCTGATGTTAAACATTTTTTTTGACTTTTTGCACTCAAACAATTTCTCTTTCAAAACTTTCCACATTCCAGCTGCAGTTTTTCCACTGAACACCTCACTCCAGTTAGTTTTATATAGTAACTGTTTTGCTTCCCTATAATCTGTAATTAACCTTCTGTGCATTGGCTTAGATTTCAGTTTGGCAGAATTATCTAGCAACAAATTAACCTTTATGACCCCATGATCACTGCACATCAGTGGTAGTAAAACTTGACTTGAAGATACAGTAATTTCTTTGGGAACACAAACAATATCTAGTATATTCCGTCCCAGGTAGGTTTTTTAACAGTCTGAAGCATTTGTTGTTCCTGAATATAATCTGTGAATAATTTCTTTACTAACGTTGCTGAATCAATATTATTCCAGTCTGTTTCTAGTATATTTAAGTCCCCAGCTAATATTATTCTTCCCTCCTGTGTTTCATGTAAGAAATGTATGGATTCCTCTAGATCATCTGCACTTGACTTTGGTGGTCTGTACACTCCAACAATTGTTATATGTTCCAGGGTTGTCTTTATTGTCACAGTTACACAGTCTATAGTATTGGTGTTATCATTGAACATGTAATAATCACAAGTCTCATAGCTATCTTTAATCCCTATCATAACACCTCCACCTTATTTTTTGTTAGAATGTCTGTTACAGTAAAAACATTTATACCCTGACAGAAATGGTTTCCAGTCGTTGTTCTTTAACCATGTTTCACAAACTATAACAACATCAATCTTGTGGGAATGTAGCAAATTTTCTAATAAAACAACTTTATTATTAATGCTCCTAGCATTAACAACCATCAGAGATGCATCAAATGTTGCTATCTGTGAACTGTTGCATTTTTGACCTGGCAAAAATCCTGGCTAATGTTTATCAAATATTGCAAAATATCTGCTGCAAAAATTCTCTTCCCGATCTAGACAAATGCACACCATCCTGTCTGAACACATGTGTGCCCAAAGGAAGGCTTGGATGCTCTACACATATCCATTTTTTTTAAAAAGAACATGTTTTCCATGTAGGTGTGTATCCAAAAAAATCTTTTCATTCACAGTGACCTGACTATCCCTTCTATAGGTGATTTGTGAAAAATATGTCCTAACACCAGTTCAAGCTGTACTATCTAGGAGGGCTTTCAGTTCCCGACTAACAGTCAAAGAATCTTTGTTGGTGACATCATTTGTACCAACATGAATAAAAACAGATCCATACTTCCTTACCTTAAGGAATTCCAAGGCTTGTTTCACATCTTCTATTTTTGCTCCTGGCAAGCATAACACTACTCGATGTGCATTATCATCTCTGCAAATATAAGTATCAGTTCCTCTAATAACTGAATCTCCAATTACAAGAATATCTTTGCTGACCATCTCTGAAGAATCTTCAGCTTCTAATACAGTCATTTCTGTTCTATCAATTGTTATGAGGGATAGATCTTCATCACTATTAGTCTTATTAACTCCACTGTTTTCATCACGTATTAAATTCTCATCCAGCTGGCATTGTAAATCCACAGCTTGAGCTATGTAGTCAACATCTGTCTTTTTCTTCTTTTTTCTTACAGTAATGTTCTTCAATCCTTTCACGTTCAGTTTTGATTTCTTCCTTTTCACCTGCCCCTTGCCTCTTTTTTCTACCTTTTCCATTGGAAAGGTGATGCTTTTTTCTGTAGACTGAGGGTTTTCTGATAGACAGATATCTTCATTCCCTGTCACCAGTGTGTCACTTAACAAAGCAGAATCCTTTTTACTATGTATTATCTTTCCTTTACAGTTATTAGTCAGTTTCTTTTTCTTCCTTGTTATTTGTTGAGAACTTCTTCCTTTCTTTCTTTTTTTGTTTCCTTCTAAACAAACCGGATCCTCAGATTGCTGAGGACTTGCATCCACAAGTGTTCTTGTTCTAACACATTACATTCAACATGACAGTTATTTCAAGGCAGTTACAGACAATGGTGGGAGGTTCCATGGGATATGACTGGAGGAAAATCTGGGAGATGGAAAAACAAGGAGCCGCTTAGAGGTTAGTCCCTTATTTGAATATTCCTGAAAGACTTGTAAGGATTTACCAGCTCAGCAGCCTGTGGAACCTCATTCTTAGTTAAAAGGTTTTATTTTTATTTTTAACTACTAACAAACAAAGCATGACAACACACTATGAGCTACAGCTGTAGAACTATATTAAAGAAAACACTTTCACCTGAGCTTCGTCATTTCCATCTGATAGAGTAGTTTCCAGTCTGATCTTTGAAAATGCCTGCTTTTATGAGGCTAACACCAGACTTTATTATTCTGTTGTGTAACAGATGTAAATTGAGAGGCTGTGCCTGCATCAGTGGGGCTCATATTCCTTAGAGCCAAGTATGAAAGATAAAGATGGAAGCAACACCGATAGAAATGACAATGGTATAAAATGGAAAAAAGCCCGGTGACTTTTGCCCCCTTGTGCACCACACCCTGAGTGTGTATGAGAGCAAATGTGAGGCTGATATCTTTAGGGCCATTTTTAAATATATATAATAATGTGTCTTAACCAAATTATGGGCAATGACCAAGACATTGACAGCATGTCTTTTTTCGCAAAGTCTAGAGATCTCTGTTGTCTAATGTGAGGAATCAGCTGATGACAAACTGGTGATTAGATATGGCTGCAAACCTTCCAGCAGGTAGTAAAAGGATGTTAAAAAATGGTAACCATTGTCTGGGGAATGGGGTGGGTGTTTGTTTGTACTGTTGCTATAACTCCCAGCCCAGATATAGAAAAGATCTGCTGTTTGGATATAATCCAAGGACGAATGTTTTCCACTTATTTTTATAGAGTTCAAAATAAGTAGTTTAACACTTCTTCTTCTTTGTGAATGCCTGTTCTCTTTCTGGTGTACTTGGTTTTCATTGGTAACCAAACTCGGTTGTACAGTGCTCCTTTTTTGTAAATATGCCATATACTAATCTCTCTCTTATTACCTCATTTCTACCTCTGCTGCCTGCCAAGACCCAGAAGCTTTTTACTGCACCGCAAACAGTAGTCTTAGTCTATTGTGTTTGTAAAACTCTGATATGTTTCTCTCCTCAATTGTAAGTTGCAATTGGAAGCTGTACTAAGGTAAAGAAAAGTCTGTTTATTTTTAAGTGGGAGAGCCATGTTCATAAAAGACAAGTGCATTTGTTTATTTTTTATTTATTTGTTTGCTCGCCCATTTATTTGTAAAGAAATCTGCAATCAAAGTTGTCTTTCCAGATAAAAAATGTGTACAAGCCATATAATAAATCTAGCAATTATCTTTTTTTTCTTGTAGAACACTGACATGTTTTTGTAAATAAAACTCTGCTGAAGTAAAAAATATACATTAACAACATTTGTTTTGCAATCAATGGACTGCAACTTCTTTACACTGCTGAGTAAAACTACAACATAGTAGTACACCTTTTATTCTCTCTGTATTACACTGCTGCCACCATCTTCCCCATCTTAATACTATGCAGATGACATTGTACTCACAAGAGCTAGTTCCACACCAAATTATATTGGTACCATCTTACAGAATGAATTTAAACTTTTCTGGAATTGAATTTTGGATGATAGACTTATTATACATTTCAAAAACTCCATTCTGGTTTTAGTTGGAACCTCCTAGAGGCTGACTAGCTCACACCCCATTCTTTTATTATTAACCCAGATAACAAAATAATTCCTAACACAATACAACAAAATTATCGTGGTTTCCTACTTGACCAAGCCTTCTCCTTTTTCTTTATTTTGAGCAAAAGAGCCACAAAGTCCTAGTCCATCTCAAAGGCACCTTCAAACATATCTGTCCTACTCATTTGAGAAATACCTACAAGTATATCTGCCCTACTCATTTCAGAAACTTGACATGGAATTGCTACTGGTGTCCTCCTGCCAAAATTGGCATACATATTCCATCTCATTTCCCTTCATTCCACTCAAAATAACAAGCTTACTCCTAAAAACTGAGAATACAACTTTCAGATTTGTACACCTCAGTCCCCACACAGGATAACTGTCTTACGCTTAGTAAATGGCTCCTTGCTCATAGTAGAGCCAATTTTCATCTTAAAGTCCTTATAACAAGCTCATAAATTGTTGAAACTGCACTCAATTAATCAAATTCATTCACTTTGGATTGTGCTTTTATTCTGTGAGGAACACAGTTGATAATATGATAGTTATAGCACCCATGCACTTTTGTTGTGACAGAAAATATATTTTTCTAAGCTAGTACCAAAATACTGGAACAAAATTCCAGAAGAAATCCGACATGTCCACATACACAGAGTTTTGTGAATATCTCAGAAAATATATGATGTCACAATGTCAATGCCTTGATAATAAGGGATATGCTTTTCACCCCTTCATTTTGCCTACTGTTCTTCACAGTGTCCTCCTCAACAGCTAATATAGGTTTGCTCTTCTTTTCTCGTATTAGTCTTTCTGACTTTACCATCCTACTGTGTTGGATTTGATTTCTCATTCATTAAACATAGTGTTAGCTAGTTGCTATCTTGTCTCCCTTTTTCATTTCTATTTAGTTTACTGGTGAATTTCAGCTACGTCTCTCTCTCTCTCTTTCTACATTCTAACCCTCCTCTAAATTCCTTGCTGACTAATTTCTATTCTGCATTTTGCTGGCTTACACTTTTTAGCTTCTCTTGCTCTCTCATCACTTTCCATTATTTTTGCATTAATTAAGCTATATGGTTAATATGGGTCTGTATTAGAACATCGAAGTCTCACAACTTTGAATGTTCTAATATCGATCCCTATTCAGCGAACGCTGACAACATTGAACATGCAGAACAGCGAATTTTTTCCTAGGGAAAAAGTTTGCTGTTCCGAAATACATACACACAACACAAGCACATCAAACAAACAGCAATCCACACAAATACACCTAAAATCTTACATATAACCCTACACTAAACTGCACATACACCACTAACTATCCACTTACCTTAACCCAAACCCTAACCCTAAGGTTCGTCACTATTGCACACTCACCTCACCCACCCCCTAACTCTAATTCACCTAACCCGCCCTAACCCTCATGTCCACACAATCGCACACTTACCTGACCCCATGCCCTAACCCTAACTCACCTAACCCGCCCTAACCCTCACGTCCACACAATCACACACTTACTTGAACATGGCCCGTAAATTTCCACCACAGTGCTGAAAATAGCGAAGCAACAGAAACGGACAACTGAATTCTTTCCCTGGGAAAAAAAATTGGTTTTATGTAGCTTCGCTATTTTCAGCATTCGCTGAATAGGAGTCGATATTAGAACATTCGAAGCTGTGAAACTTCAATGTTCTAATATAGACCCAGTTAATATATATTCATGTATATCTCATTCATTTCCTTTCAAATTTGTATTATACTATTTAAGACTGTCATTTGACTTAACAGTTAACTCCATTATTTGCATTTGAACTGGACAATATTGTATAGTTTTCAAGTCATTGCTTTGTATTTATAATGTGTTGTGCATTATGTTCTCTCTGTCTCTCTTTTTTTTTTTATTTGAGTTTTTATTGCATGCTTTATTTACTATATATATATATTTTTTTTTGCCATCATGGCCTGACTCCTGCTTGAAAAGGGTCTTTGGACCAGTATCATTATCTGGTTTACAAAAGTGTAAATAAAATAAATAAAACAGGAAACTTACATTTGAGTTATGCATCTTACTGGAAGCAAAATGTTCTAAGAACCATAAAAAAAAATGAAGGCTAACTTAGTGTCTTCAAACAATCACAACCTCCAAGTCCAGAACCGCTGTATTAAAAAGGGACAAAGACTGCTAGCATCCACATTTCAAAGTATGACTGTTTTAGCCATAGCTGTGAAATTGGCGTATGTTAAGGGTAAGCAATAACTGGCCTCTTAGTTTTTTAGCTGGTGGCTTTGTGTTGTGTTACCATAAGGGGAGGGAGAGCTATTGACACTAGAGAGGTATCTTTAACACTTTCTGGAAAACAGTGTGAACATTTGTGAATATAAAGTAGTTTGGGCCAAGTCACAGTTAGTGTTGACAAAATTGCTTTTGAAGACATTGGGCTCAGAGTGAAGGGAGTGAAATTCTGGAATACCAGGGGTTATAACTTTGCTTTTCAGGTGTTCGGTGTAAAAGTAATTTCAATGTAGCAGGTGTTGATCATAACCTGAGTCAGGTGTGAAATCTGAAATATACTCTTAATATCCTTCACATACTAATCTGCTTAGTGGTGGAGATCATGAGCCCATGGGTTCTTTATGTGACACCTTGTACTTATATTTCATTAGGCCCTGTCGCTACTAGTTCACTGTCATCAAATATACTTTATTAAAACTTCTTTAAAAAGTATTTCCTCTTTTTCATGCATCAATTAAGTTTTTACAGTGCTGGAATTGCAATATTTATTCTGCTTTGTGTGCTTGCAAACTTGTTACTGGTGCTTTTAGGTGAGAACTGTAGCAAGGAGATATTGTAGCTCTGTTCAAAATGAATTTTCAAGCAAAATGTGAATTAATTCTTCTGTATGACCAGCCGATACTGTATTCCAGTCTTACCCAGACATTTAGCATTGACATGTAACATGAATGCATGTTATTAATGTTTAGCAGTATATTTTTTCTATCAGACTTGTAGACTTAACACAGCATTTGTGCTAGTGACATTTTTGGACAGATGGTTGAGAGGATGGCAAATGACATTCTACATCTTAAAAATAAGATAAAAATGAAGCCTATAAACTGTTAGTATGGCAACAGTAGTTGAAAACACATCAAAATTACTCTCAGGACAGTTATTAAATCTTCTTGTGACTGTGTGTTTTAGGGCTCAAGATAGTAAGCATTCACAATTAGAAATGCATGTCAGATGATGGAACTTATTTCTTTGACCGGATGGTCACAGCTAAATTTTAGAAAGTGTTTAACACTGTTCTATACAATATGTTAATATATAAACTTGATCCTAATGCCAGACTCATGGAGAAAAAATTGTATGACTGTCTTACTTATCAGATTAATATATAGACTCTAGCCTAGGGTTATTTTCATTACAGAGACATGTAATATTAATCTATTTCTTAGAACAGTATATAAACTAGCCTGTAATTGGTGTCCATGGTGGAAATGTGTAATACTGTCATGCGTAATAGAAGAACATAAAAAATGTAACCTGCGGTAGACCAAAGTGGAGTTACGCAGCATGCCTCACATAACAGATTAATATACAGACTCTAATCTTGGGTAGGCCCCATAGGAATGGGATATGGTATTACCTAAATTAATCTACATACATGTATATTTTTCCTACCAGTTTAAGTAATGCTAACAGGTAAGTCTAAATGCATTACTTAAGTAAGGAAAGGCATGGTAGGCAGCAGGTGGCATTACTGTCATTTAAAGGAGATTAGTTTAATTTTGATATACAGAAATATATTTTCATAGACAGAGGGAGAGTGTGTAGTCAGCTGGTGGAATTATATTTTGGAATAGGTGACAGAAGCTAAGACAGTTAAGACCTTTAAGAAACATGGGATGGAATGGAATGTTGTCCAACATAGCAGATTCATTTGTTATCACTAACCTGTGGTGTCTCCATGGTGGAGGCATGTACTACTGCCCTACCAACAGATGAATGTGCAGGCTTTAGCTTTGGTAGCTGTATAGTAGAAGCATGTAACTCACATCTAACAGTTTGCTTTTCTAAATATAACAAAAGTTGGCCCTTGCCTGAGGCATTTAATAATGTTCCAGTTGCTAAAGCGATATAGTTGCTAACCAGACTAGATTGTTTCAGGTCCTCATTAATGTGTAACAGAATATTGAAAATCATAGTAGAACTGGTACAACCTCATGAAATGAACTTGATTGTGTTGTACTGCTGAGTTTAGAACTCAAGGCTGTCATTTTTTTAAATATCTTTTTTCCCATAATTTTACAGTGGTTGGTAATACAAAAGCTTAATTCCTTGCAGATGACAGAAATAGTGCAGAGTAAGGCAGAAACAAGAGAATGAACTTAGCAAAGTAATAATGATCAGAATTATGAAGGTATAAATGTAGCAGTCTAATGACATTTTTCAAGTGAAATGCAGATCTGTGGTACAGAGGGATAAACACTTCATTGCAGCACTGGTCACTTGAATTTGACTAGCTTCAGTGAGCCCAGGTCCAGAAAGATCTGGCCAGGGGATAGAAATGAATCATTAAAGATCAGTTTACCTATAGATTCATGGGTTCATAGGTGTGTACTAGGCGAATGGCCCTGGAACCTTTGCAAGTCTAGCCCATAGGATTACCCAGGCATTGTGCCACCTGACCTTAGTTCCTAGTGCCTCTGTCGAGTAGCGCCAATGGAGTGATCCCCGGGGTGAATTTTCTATGAAGAGGGCCAGTGGAGTGCTCAGCTTGACATGTATGGGAAGTCTATTCCATAGCATGGGCAGTCTCTGGGTTATGAACCTGTCCCTCCAGCTTGTTCTGTTGATTGTAGTAATGAGGTTGAGGTCTCTGGAGCATGTAGTGTGGAGGGATTGAGATTTCTTTAGATGTAGCATTTCTAACAGAACTGGGTCAGACATGGCTTTGTAAATCAAGCAGAGATCGCTTCTAAGTAGGTGATATGAGACAGAGAATACTTAGAGTTTTTTGAGTCTGTCCATATAGGACAAGTGTTTAAGGCCTAGGATCCTTTTTGTGAGGTACTTTTGCGGCCTCTCCAGTTGTTGCAGGTGTCTAGTGAGGTACATGCCAAATGGGGCATTGTACTCAATGATTGGCCTAATGAGGAAAGAGTAGAGAGAGACAATGACCTCTTTCTTCCTTGATGCAAAACCCGGGTCTATATCATAAGAGCAAAAGTTCAGAAGAACAAAGGCTCTTATGATCAAAAATGCCGGACATCTAAACGCTTTTTCTGGAGTCGCACTACAGTGAAGATAGGAATATTTGCCCTTTGCTCACTGTAGTATGATCTCGGAGTTGGGATATATATTTATCAGGGTGTGTATAACGTTCGATGTTTGTGCTTTTTTCCATCATTGATCATTCTTTTGAACATTTGCTCTTATGATATAGACCCGCAAAACCCTATCTGCCACATAAGAAGGACTTTCTGACCACAGTGGCAATGTGATGGTCAAAAGAGAGGTTGCTGTCAACCTGTGTTCCCAGATCTCTTATGACGCCTTCTGTGTTCAGTGGACTACCATCGATGTGGTAATTCACGGGAACCGGGTTTTTCCCAAAGGGGATGACGACACATTTTTTGGCATTGAGCTTAAGCCCATGGTTCTGACACCAGTCGTTGGTCTCAGTGAAGCCTTTCTGTAGGATGTCAACATCACTTGGGCAATTAATTATGACTCCCAACTTGCAATCGTCTGTGAACTTTGTCAGCCAGAATCCATTTGTGTTGGTCTGGACTTCAGAGAAGTAGATACCAAACAGGAGAGGTCCCAGGACCAGACCCTGTGGTACTCAACTCGTGACTGGATGGCAGTCTGACTTGGAGTCAGCTACTTTCACACTGTGAGTTCTATCTGTGAGCCAGGTTGCAACCCACCTACTGATGTATGGGTTTAGTTTAGTGAGTTTTTCTATGATTCCTGAGTGGGGAATGGTGTCAAAGGCCTTGGCCAGATCAAGGTAGGCTGCATGAACCACCTTGCCTTCATCCACAGCTCTAGACTGACTCGAAGAAGTCGACCAGGTTGAGCAAGGATGATCTGCCCTTCACAAAACTAAACTGTGTGAGATCCAGAGCTTGGAGATCCCCTATATCCTTGCTTATTAGGTCCATGATGATGCGTTCCATAGCTTTGCATATCAGACTTGTCAGGCTAATGGGGCGATAGTTCCCAGGGTCTGTAGTCGCTCCTCCTTTGTAGAGAGGGATGACTGTAGCAGTGCACCATTCGGTAGGGACAAAGCCTGAGGCGAGGCTGTGATTGAACAGCGTTCACAGGTGAGGTGCCAGTTCACTCTGTAGTTCATGTAGAACACAGCTAGGGATATTGTTGGGTCCCATAGAAGCTGTATTTTTGGCCATGGACAGTGCTGTTTTAACCCGTGCATCAGTAATACTGGGTGCCTGGCAATCTACTGGTATTGTGCTTGATCCTTTGCTTGGGAGAGAAGGGTAAAGTTTGCACTGAATCTGTCTGCCAGTATATTGGCAATATCTGTTGGCTTGGTATAGGAGGTGCCATTCTGCAACAGCTCTGAGCAAATGTGGGTGTTGCCGTTGAGATTCTTTACATAACTATAGAAGGCCTTATGGTTGTCTTTACTATCTGCTGCAATTCTGTTTTCATAGCTAGCTTTAGAGGATTTGATGAGGGATCTCAACTTTTTGTTGAGGCTGATAAGGGATTTTTTTCCATTCTTGGAACTTCACCTCAGTTTCCGCCTTCTGTTGTAGAGTTTGTTTATGACAGGGGATCACCAGATTGGCTTCCTTTTTTTGGAGGAGAGTGTCTTGGTTCTATTGGGTAGGGCGCGATCCATGCATTTGTGCATGTGTTCGTACAGGGCATTAGTGTATGATTTGGTGGTCATGCAGCTGTTCTCCAATTGTATGGGTGCCGTGAAGTTAGCCACCTCTGTTTTTAGGAGCCCAAAGTTAGCTATGGAGAAGTTTTTCATGGTGGGGGGGGGGGGGTTGGGAGGTATGTGGATTTCCAAGGTGCTTAGTTTGTGGTCGGATCTAACCAGGGAGGAGATGACTATTAGTATAGAGCAACGGTCGCCCATGTTAGTAATGACCAGGTCAAGGATGTTGCTACCTCTAGAGAGGGTACAAACAAGCTGGTCCAGGTCATTGGAATTAATGAATTTCGGGAAACGTTGGGCAAGTGTATTGGTGCATGAGTAGTTTTCCAGTTAATGGAGGGGTAGGTATTCCAGCAGGGGAGTGAGGTTGTTTAGTCCACTGAATTACTATTAACTTGTAGAGGCAC
Source organism: Protopterus annectens (assembly GCF_019279795.1). NCBI lineage: Eukaryota > Metazoa > Chordata > Ceratodontiformes > Protopteridae > Protopterus > Protopterus annectens. The sequence goes on from NC_056743.1 coordinate 642,890,229, forward strand.
AGTGGCAAGACAATGGAGCCAAAGCATGATCTAGACTCCGGTTTTCTTAGCAGTATATAACACTGTTGCCATGTGTGTGTGTGTGTGTGTGTGTGTGTGTGTGTGTGTGTGTGTGTGTGTGTGTGTGTGTGTGTGTGAGAAAGCACATATCTACCACTGAGCCAGTACTGTACACCTTAATTTGGGATGCATCCCTTGGTCACTAAGGGACAGAGACATAGAAAGCACATAAAAACTTCCTGGCCCAAAAAGATAATGGCCATGATCCCCATCTCTTTCCTGTCTCTTACCCAGTGTTCTCAATGCTGAAAAAAATGAGGGAACAAATAACCAGTGGTGTATGGGGTGGCAGTGGTCATACGAATAGAAGGAGAAAAAGACTTAGCAAATGGTAGTTTCATTTATTGGAATGGGCAGTAGAAGTTAATACAACTGAGACTTTTAAGTAGGCCAAAGCCATATTCTTAGACTGCCATTTGTCATATGGAAACTGTCCAAAACATCATACTACAAAATTGCTGCATTATAGAAAATTACACTTTCTCTGAGGTACAGTGACCTTCATGTTGATATTAATTAAGCATGTGAGTGGCTCTGATGGTCTCTCTGTACATGTATATATATGTGTGTGCGATTCATACCAACAGATAAAACAGCTGAATCTTGAAATGTTTCATTTTTGCAAAGAGGCATTCTGAGTTAACTGATCTGGGAAGATGACATTCTGTCAATTTATGTCTGAGATTTCAGCTTACAACCTTTATATTCATTGTTAAAATCTCAGATCAGTAGAGTATGAACAATGAAATTGAAAAGGTGCCCATAGTTTCTTGTTCTCGTTTTTTTGCTCCCCATAGTTCCACAGCTTGGAAGTGGATGGCATAATGGTATGAAGGAGACTAGACATCCAATATATCTTAGAGACAAGATGGAAGAGCAGTACAGCAAAGACATTTGGCTCGGGACCCAGAAGCTATTACTCAAGAGGAGGACAGGCTAGAAATGGCATGGGAATTGTGGGAGAGAGAGGCTTTAGAAGACAGTGACAGATATCATCAGAATAAGTGACAGAATCATGGCAATCAGATTCCAGCCTAAAGATATGGCAGTATGCATAATCTCAACCTATGCCCCACAGCAAGGTAAAGGGTGCATTCATGCAGCAGTTGGAGGACCTACTCGATAAAGCAGGACAAAAGGAATTGGTGTTGACAATGGGTGACTTGAATGCATGTATCGGGACGACAAAACAGGATATGAGGACTGACTGGGTCCACATGGGTGGGGCAACAGGAATAAAGCAGGAAAGGCCATTCTAGACTCTTGTCTGGCAAATGACTTGATAGTAGTCAACACTTGGTTCAGAAATAGAGACAGTCACAAGATCACATACTAGAGTGGCCAACATGCAACTCATGTAGATTTCCTCCTAGTAAGGAAAAGGCATGGGCATAGAATCAGTGATTGCAAAGTCATCCCCAGTGAAACAGCCACAGCCTCAGCCACTGGCTGCCACAGTCAGCTGCTAGCAATGGTCATAGAAGGCACGAAAGTCAACAGAGACCAGACTGAAGACTTGGAAGTTAACTGGAGACAGAGAGAGCACAACTGTTCAAGGAATTACTCAGGGCTCTAGCACTCCAAGAAGTGGAGGAAATAAGTGCAGTTGAAAAAGAATGGCAGCACCTTAAAACAGCATGCATGAGGACTACAGAACAGATATGTGGCCGAGCCAGTTATAGAAATAAGGTACATGAGAAAAGCTGGTGGTAGAATGCACAAGTCCAGGAAGTCATCAAAACAAAGAAGGAGTGCATGAAAAAGTGGGCCATAGAGAATACAGACCAGGCTAGGAAGGAATACTGGTTGGCTAACAAAGAAGCTAAGAAAGGAGGTGCAATAGCAAAGAGTAGGGCATCAGCGGTACTGTACTATCTTGTGGAAAGTGACTAAGTAGGTGGCACAAAGAAACTATATCAGAAAGATAATGAAGATAGTCAGACACTAGGGTTGGGAGGGTGGCCTAATGGTTAAGGTGTTTAAGGTGGCCTTACAAACACAAGGTGCAGGGTTTGAGTCTCACAAGGGATAATTGGCTAGTCTTAAAATGGCTCGCAAGGGCAGTTAGCTTAGTACTAATCTATGAACCTATGAACACCCTTCATAAGGGATGTCAGCAACAACCTACTGATCAGTCCACAGGCCATCAAAAGCAGATGGTAGGAGTATACTTGCAGTTTCTGAATGAAGAAAACATCATAGAAGCTGTACTGCTCTAGAGACTGCATATGATGAGAGAAGAAGAGGAGCCCACTCTAGAAGAAGTAAGAACAGCACTAAAGAAAATGAAGTCAGGGAAAGCAGCTGGCTGAGATCAGGTCACAGCAGATATGATAAAGACGCCGGGTGGGATAGGGGAGAAATGGCGCGTGAGGGTCATGGCAGTGTGGAGAGAAAGGCATATTCCAAATTACTGGAGAATAGGCATACTCATCCCAGTGTACAAGAACAAAGGGGACATTCACAATTGTGGGCAGTATAGAGGTATCAGACTCCTATCACACTGCATGAAAGTTCTGGACAGGATGATTAATAACTGGATACGCAGAGTAGTAGTAGAAAGTATCATGGAAGCAAACAGCAAAAATAACGTTATTTTTGCTGTTTGCTGTTTTTAAATAAAGAAGTGTTCGCATTGTGGACTTAGCTACTAACTATGCCTTGGCTTTTTGTGGGCTTGTGCTTGGCTGCTGGGACCTTCCTTTTGCTGCTGTACAGAGAATGACCCATGTGATATAGCTGTATATTGCCTCAGACAGGAACAAAACTCTTTTTTACTGTAAATAGATTTTTTTGTTTCAGGGGGATAAATCCAAAGCAAAAACATCACAGCTGCTCACTCCCTAAGAAGATGTAATAAAACAAGGTAAAAAATTTAGTGACACCACACAAAAAAATGAAAGGGGGAAACTCTACTGGAAGGCACTGTCCTTATGACAGAGGTGGCCCGCAGAACCAGGGTTTCTGGTTTCTTTCTCAGACAAATCCTGCCAGTGCTCTTGAAAGAATGCCTAACTGTTGTTCTCAGGAAGCAGTTGGGGGCATTTGTCTTTGTACCCAAACGCCTGGGCATCCATCGCAAAAGATTCCTTAGTGCAGAGAATTATATCCAGAGGATTCCTCCTTTGAAAATGAAAAGAATCCTGAATGTTCCAGCCAATCAGAAGGCATCAGCAGCATTAGAAATAGAAAAGCTGCTAAAAAAAGTTATCATGAATTTCCCCCCAGACCAGATAGGATCCGGAATCTACTCAAAATTATTCTGGGTGCCAAAGAAGACAGGGAACTTGAGACCCATTCTGGATCTCAGCAAACTAAACCAATATGTGAAATATTCAAGGTTCCGGATGGTCACAGTTCAGTCCATTTTGCCCCTACTGTGAAAGGACAATTGGATGTGCTTGGTAGACCTTCAGGATGTGTACTATCACATCAAAATGAACAGGCTTTCCAGAAGATATCTGCACTTCCGGCCGGCAACCAGTTGTTACCAGTTAAGAGCACTGCCCCTTGGCCTTGCCAGAGCCTCCAGAGTATTCAACAAATGCATGGTGGTGATTGCAGATGACCTGAGAGTGCTGGCATTCAAGTGTTTCCGTACCTAGACGACTGGCTCCTATCAGCCCCAACAGGACATCTATTCCTACAAGCAAGGGACTACTTGTCCAGTTGTGTCTTCACCTAGGCATCACAGCCAGTTAAAGCAAATCACAACTCACACCTATGCAAAGTCTGGAGTTCATAGTTGCTCATCTAGACATGGTCAATCAGATAACCTCTCTTCCTCCAGCATGAATTCAAACATTCAGATCCCCAATCAAGAAAGTGATCTTGCATCCTTCTCTTCCAGCACAGTTAATCTTACAAGCTTTGGGATCCATGCAGCAGCTATCACCCCTATTTCTTTTAACCAGGTTTCACATGAGAATTATATAATTTATTCTATCAGTAAAGTGGCCAGTTCTTTAGCAGCCTTTAAATGCCCCAGTCAAGATCACACAATCTTACAAAAAAATATCTTCATTGGAGGCTTCACTAGGATGAAGTTTCTCAAGGTCATCCATTTGTTTTTCCCCTGCCCAAAGCCATGGTAACCACAGATGCCTCCCAAATGGGGGTGGAGTGGGCATTACTTGGGAAGGATAGTCCAAGGTATGTGGTCACCAGAAGAGGCCAAAGTGCATATCAATGTCCTGGAAATGATGGTAGTCCTCCTTGTGTTGCAGGCTTTCCAAGATGCTACTCCCTTTTGGGATGACTACTATTCAAATGGGCAATATGTCTGTAGTCTGGTACATCAATAAACAGGAAGGAACCAGATCTTACCGGCTACGTCGAGAAGGAATGAGAATGTTCTTTTCCTGTCACTTTCTCGTAACAGTGCACATAACAGGGAAGGCCAACGTGATTGCAGACAAACTAAGCAGGTCCATTCTGATGCCTCACAAGTGGTCTCTCAATGTCAAAGTGGCAGAGAAAATTTTCCATTGATGGGGCCAGCCATGCAGCAACCTTTTCCCCTCTCCCCTCAACAACAGGTGAAGCAGGTTCTTTGACTTGATCCATCCAAAGGGGAGTCACCAAAAGGTGCTCTAGTCCATGACTGGCCCTCCAGCCTCTTTTATGCTGTTACCATGTTACACATCATCCATGCATTTTTAAAGAAAGCATACCATTTGAAGAGCACAGTTATCCACACTGCACCTTTTTGGTCTTGTCAAATTTGATTTCCCTTCTTGTGGCCTCATCTTCTGCATCCACCCATTTCAGACCTCCTGTCTTACCTGACAGGGATTATTCATCCAGACATAACAGATTTCAAGCTGACCACATGGTTTCTCCAGTTCCACAGATTGCTAGACAGCCCAGGCTTTCCTCCCCATCCACCATATTATGTTACCTTCTCAAAAGGCTTCTACTAGGAAAATTTACAGATGTAAATGGAAGAGATTAGTTTTCTGGGCCCTTAAGAGAGAGATTTGGATCCCTTTTCTGTCCCTAAAACAGGTGTACTTAGATTTTAGCTTCAATTTTCAATGAAGAGGCTAGTTTTGTGTAATATTAAGGTGCAGTTGGCTGTCATTTCAAACTTCTATCTTTGTAAAAATAATTCTTATAGATTATGCAGTTTTTCTCAAAGGCACCTTCTTGCTTAGGCCTTCAGTAAAGGATCCTCCTCCTCTTTGGGGATATTTTGCTTCAAGGTCTGACTCAAAGCCCCTTCAAACCTTCAGCCAAGAAAGACCATAAGCTTTTGTCCTGGAAACTTTTTTTCAAGTTGCTATTACATCAGCTAAATGAGTATCCAAACTCCAGGCTGTCTCCTCCAAGCCTCCTTACCTGGTTTTCCTTATGGACCAACTTGACCTTTTTGCTTAAGGTAGCTTCTAACTCTAACATCAACCAAGTCATTAAGCTCCCCTTTTTTTCCAAATTTCTCAAATAAGGGAGAGTACATGGTCCATCTTGTGGAAGTACATAGACAACTTGGTTTCATCTCCATCACACCAAAGATTTCAGGAAGGTTGACTAGTTGTTTGTATCCTTCTCACCTAACAAATTGGGCATAACAGTTTCTACAGTTACTCTGGCCAAATGGTTAACTGATTGCATATCTTCTGTCTACAGCAAAAGATGGTTGTCCTTGCCTAAGCCCCCTAGAGTTCATTCCACAAGGTCTATGGCTGTATCCTCAGCCTTTTGTAAAGAACTTCCATAGATGATATTTGTGCAGCTACCATTTGGTCCAGTGCTCATACTTTTATTACTCAGTATAAATTGGATTTAATTTCTAGGAACAGAGCTGCTTTTGGCTCCCTAGTACTCCGAAATATCCTTCCATGAGGACCACTGAAGGTTCATCTATATGGGGACTCTCTCCCAGCAGTTGAAAAATGAATAAAAATGACATCATCAGATAAAAAAAGTTATGTATTCACTATAATATCTGTGTTGTCCATTTTCATTCTTCCTCAACTTCCCGCTCTCCTAAACTACTTCCCTTTGCTCCTGGATAAACCTAAGGGATATTACTTTGGGAACTATTGTTGCTTGTTTAAGCTCCAGTTCTGTTCCTTTAATCTATCCTTTTTTAATTTCTTTAAGGTATTATCCATTGTCTACTGAAGGCAGCAAACTCAGTCTGAGTTATGTTAGGCTGGTGGGGCATTACGGGTAAAAGGAGGAGCTCAAGAGTCGGATGTCAGGTTCTGGAAAAAGCAGCTAAGTTGGATCCAAAACTCATCAGTTGAGGAAGAATGAAAATGGAAAACACAAATGTAATGTTATAGTGAATACATAACTTTTTTTTTTTTTTTACATTACCATGCATTTTCTGAAGGATGTGAAGTCTGAAACTTAAATGTATTTCATTATTTAGTGAGTTAATTCGTCAATGAATTGCCAGAAAAAACACAGATTTTTATGAGGAGTAGACCAAAAAATATGAGGCAAAAATTTGATATTTTGCAAAAGTCTGGACAGATGAGAGATATGAGAAAGAGCTATCATATAGGGTCCAGGAAGTCTGCCTCAAACAGAACAAGTTTGTACAGAGCTGTGACATCTGCACTGTATACCATGACTATCCAAAGGAAAAGCTGATGGCATAATCAGTACAAGAAAGCACATGCCTGACAAATGTAAGTTATCCATAAAGATATAAACCATTAATGATCAGTAAGCAGTAAACCAAGTATATAGAAATATATAAATAGCAGATAATGGCTATATCAATCAAATATGAACAATAATAAAGTATTACCAAGCATCATTGTCTGAATCTCCCTCCACATTCCCCCCTTTCTTACTCTCTTTCCCTATCTCTTTTTCTCTCGATCCCTCTACGTTTCCATTGTTTTCTCTCTCTCTCACCCCCCCCTTCTCTCCATATTAACTTTTTTTTCAAACAGAACAAGTTTGTACAGAGCTGTGACATCTGCAGTGTATACCACAACTATCCAAAGGAAAAGTTGATGGCATAATCAGTACAAGAAAGCACATGCCTGACAAATGTAAGTTATCCATAAAGATATAAACCATTAATGATCAGTAAGCAGTAAACCAAGTATATATAAATGTACAGATAGCCCATAATGGCTATATCAATCAAATATGAACAATAATAATGAGTTAAGTATTACCAAGCTTCATTCTCTGAATCTCCCTCCACATTCCCCCCTTTCTTCCTCTCTCTCTTCCTCTCTTTCCTTCTCTCTTTTTCTCTCTACCCCTCCACGTTTATATTGTTTTCTCTCTCTCTCCCCTTCTCTCCATATTAACTTCTTTTTTTCTTACCCCCTACCACATGTCCATCTTTCTCCCTCCCTCCACATGAGCTTTTTTCTCTCTATCTCTCTCTCCCTTCATATTTCCTTTTTTTCACCCTCTTCCTCACATTTCCTTATTTCCCTGTTTTTCCACCACATTTTCTTCTTTCTCTCTCTCTCTCTTTACATACATACGATCTCTCAACTGTCCCTGATTCTGTATAAAGTCCCTGAATTTACCTCATAATATGTTTGATAATCTAATAAGCCATTAAGGATTATAATTAGATCTGTCATTTTCATTCAGTCCTCAACTAACGGGTGTCTTATCTGACATTGGTTCCAGTTCGGATGCTTTTAACAGACTAACGGATCCAGCTCTTGAGTCCCCCTTTACCCATAATGCCCCACTATCCTGGTACTCCTCATATTTCATTTGCCACCACATTATTTGGATGTGGATTTCTGCTCTCGAGCATTTGGAGGATAAGAGATGGTGTTCTATCCTTTTTATGGTGTTTTTCTTCAGTTAGCTTGTTTTGCTCCTCTTTCCTTTACTCGTAGATAGTACTTATTTGCCTTTCTACCCATTGTTTTCCCTTTTTCTCTTTTTCTTTTTCTGTCCCATTAGGCCTTTCTGCCCATTCCAGGGTACTCTATTTGTACCATTGTTGGTACCCTTCCTTCCTTTTATTTACCTGCTTTTAAGGTATCCCTTGCAAGCCATTGCTAGTATTTTTCCTTCTTTCTTCTGAAAAAAAAAAGTTTCCATTTTCCCTTTTTATCGTGTTTTGGTTGTAGAAATAGTTTAGCTTCTGGTTATGGCTGACATATCTACAGGTTTTAAAAAGTGCACCTCCTGTGGGCATAAAGTCCTTAACTTGGATGCCCACAAGGAGTGTCTATATTGTCTGGGCACTGCCCATTTATATGTGGACTGTTCAATTTTTTCCGTGATTCAGTTCTCTTGCTTTAAGTGACAGAAGGAATAAGCTCATACTGAAAGGTTTGCTTCCTTCTTCTGCTGTTTCTGTCTTGGCTGGGGCTCAAACCCCATCTAATAAAACAAAGGGAAGCCTGACTTGATTCCTAAAGAAAAGTTGTCCACCCCTGATTGCTGTCCCCATTTGACTTAAACTTCTGAGCCTCCAGCTAAAGTGACCAAAACCTTGGATCCGACACCTTCTGTGGATCCTACCATGTCAAGATACAAGTCTTCTCATGTCAGATCTACTCTTTTTACTCCAGATCCAATATCTTCTTGGCTGCATTCACTCTTCCTTAAGGAGAAACCTAGAAAATCCTCTGGGCCACCATTTACTACTTCATCCCTTAGGTCTTCTAGAAGCTTGTCTGAGGCAGAGGTGGATAAGACGATGAGGAAGTTTCTCGGGGCTCGGATTCAGATGAGGATCATTAATCCTCTGTCTCCTATTAGACCTGTGAGCCTGCCTTTATCTCAACATCATGTCACTTCTTCTCTGATCTGACCAGTGATTTCAGAGCCCACAGATCCAAGATCTGCAAAGAAGTCCTTGTTGGAGACAAAAGCCACTTGTTCTTTGACTTGCCTGAGCCTGTCCTCCTCAGAGCAGTTGGAGCCAAAGCATCGGCACCAGCTCTGAAGGGTCGAGATTGACTCCAAGGCTATCAAAGCCATCCGTGCCTCTCAGCGCTTAAGCATTAGATAGCTTGGCTCTGACTCTCTCTTTGAGGCAGAATTTGGTGGGGTTACAGAGGTCAGCACCGGTGGCTTCAGCTCCTATGCGATTGGCTGCAGTTTCTTCTGGATATTCTACCTTTGACATTGTGGCATGGGCCTTCTCTTTACACAGAAAAAGGACATCCTTGCCCTCTTTGGATCCTGCCCTCTTTGGATCCTACCCTCTTTTCACTAATTCTGAGCACTGATGTCATCATGTGTACACCACAGGGACAGCCAACCCGTACAAGCCTTCAACCATTTCTCATCTAGGACTCCTCACATTCTTCTGATAGCTCACCAGACCATCCTGCTGATGATGTCCCTATGAGAGCATGCAAAAGGAGGCTCTTAGATTCCCCTCAAGAATCTGTCACTGAAGACACTGACTTCGATGAAGGGAAGGGTCCCCTAGATCTCCACCTGATGATGTCTCCTTTGGAGAGGTACTAAAACTCCTTAAACATAGAGATAGGTGGGCCTCTGATATCCCTTCCCAAGAGGAGTTAGTATTTCTGGATGCTTTTGGGGCTGGTCTGGCTATGTCTTGGTTGGTTCCTCCAGCTGATGAGTTAATCGATCTTATCACGTACCGAGCATGGAAGGAGTCTGATTCAATGGAACCTATTCCTAAGAGACCCAACAAGTTTCTAGCTCCTCCTAAAGATAGGCCCACTGGAGCAAGGGAGTCACTATAGATGGCATGGTGGTGACGGCAGCTGCCACAAAGACAGAGCTTGCAGAAGAAAGCTCATCTGTCCACCCTCCTAACAGACAGTCTGGGGTGTTGAACAGGTTTGGCAAATGGTATATTAAACCACCAAGAAGGAAAAATAGTCCAAGAAACGACTCAGCCAGTATATCCAAAGAATTTATTTTATAGTACCAACAATTTATGTTCTCCAGTGCCTCGGCATAAGCCTTTTAACAGAGTATAACAAAACCCATTTCTCATTCCTTTATGTAGTAAAAAACTATTATAATAAAACAATTAAAAAAACACTTAATTACAGCAGCCATTTCCAGGTTTGGCAAATGGATTTCTGCCTCAGTGACCTTTGCCCTTTGATTGCTGAAGTATTTGACATATTTCACTAGGTTACAAAGAGATTTGTTCAAGCAGCTTTCTAAATCTTCTTTCAGGGCTTCTTCACAACTGGCCACCTTACAGCTCATCTCCAATGCATCCATGAAGTTAATCTCTCACTCTGCTGAGGGAACCTCTACGAATTTGATTTAGCACAGTGGTCAGGTTGCATGCCTGGATGCAATTGTATTATTTCATGGAGACCTTCAAGTCTTCATTCATCAATGCTGCCTTTGATGGATTGTTTTTGTTTGGAGCCAAAGTTAAAGAAACACTCTGCAGAAGTGAACGATATAGAAAGACCCTGTCTGCTGTTGTTATTTGTTTTTCTACTTCTCAGAGATCCTTTTCCAGGAATTGGTGATGTAGTAGAGAGATGTGGTTCTGCAAGTCCCAAGGGCCTTTCTAGGAATCACAAGGAGTTAGTTTCTCACAGGGTAGAGAGGAGGACCCTAATGGAAGATACCACCTCGTGGCAGAGATGGCCCTCAGAACTAGGACCTCAGAGGTACCTTTTCTGACAGACCTTACCAGTGCTCCTGAAGGATTACCCTATTGCTGCACTCTGGATGCATTTGGGGAGTGCTTATCTCTGCACCAAGAAACCTGGGCATTCATTATAAAAGACATTTAGGTGCAGAAAATTATATCTAGAGGTTATTTCATACCATTTCCCAAAATTCCTCCAACAAAAATTAAAAAGATCCTCGAAGTTCCACCCAGTCAGTGTGAGGCTGCAGCCTTGCAAATAGAAAAGCTGCTAGAAAAAGAGAGTCATCCAAAAAGTCCTACCATTCCAACAAGGATCCAGAACTTACTCAAGATTCTTTTTAGTACCAAAGAAGACAGGAGGCTTGAGGCCAATTCTGGATCTCAGCAGACTCAACTGTATGTAGAATACTCAAAGTTTCTGATCGTCAACGGTTCAGTCCATTTTACCTCTTCTATGAAAGGACTATTGGATGTGCTCAATAGATCTTCAAGATGCATGCCATCATATCAAAATGAACAGGTGCTCCAGAAGAAACCTGCACTTCCATCTGGGAGCCAGCTGTTATCAGTTCAGAGCATTGTCCTCTGGTCTCATCACAGCCCTGAGAGTGTTCACCAAATGCATTGTGGGTTGTAGTGGATCTCCTGAGACTTCTGGGATTCCGGATGTTTTCTTATCTAGACAACTGGCTCCTAATCACCCCATCCAGACATCTATTGATTCAGGTGAGGGATTACTTGCTCCAGTTATGTTGTTTTTGGGCATCACAGTCAATTACACCAAATCACAGCTTACCCTACTCAAACGCTAGAGTTCATAGATGCTTGTCTAAACATGACCAACCATATAGCCTCCCTTCTTCTGACAAGGGCTTGCACTTTCAGGTCTAACGTAATGAAGTGAGCTCCCTTTCTTATCCAGCAACGAGGCTAGTTCTCCAAGCATTAGGAACGATGTCAGTCGCAAACCTCTAGTCCCTTTAACCAGGTATCATATGCGAGTCCTTCAATGGACTCTTTCAGTTCAGTGGTCTATACTACTACATCCTCTAAGAGACCCAGTCAAGATTTCCAGAGTCTGCAAGGAATATCTTCTTTGGCAGTGTCGCTCGTCCCTCTGTAACATAGATGATGAACAGGCAGGGTAGTTTTTTAGATGTTTTATTAGACAGAAACACATCAGGATGGATAGCAGCATCATAAAATACAAACAAACTGATTAACAGACAGACCTTACAGACATACATGCTTACATCTCAACAGCTTACTACAAAATGGCAGTCAGGCTCTCATGTGCTCAGTATTTATACACTTGTGCAAGCCCTTAGATAGCTTCTTAAAGGTACATACACACACATTGATCTACATCCTCCATCTTAAAAAGATTGCCTTTAGCTGAAAATAACATAGTAATCCTATACAAATTAGAAACAAACACAACGTTCATGTCCACATTGCCATGTATCTATAACATGGTCTGGAGATGTGACTGGATATGGTAAAATAACAATGTGGACTGGGTTTAGCAACAGTGAAAGTCTTCGGTGAACAACTCATAGCAGGAACTTCTGGATTCATCACAGGAATGGGAATATTCTTTGGAACTTCCTGTGGAACTGGAACACTGGATAACTCACTCTGAGATAGAGTCTTTCTCACAGGCTATGTGCTGTGGTATAGGCTCGGACACTGGCATCAAATGTTTCTGATTCTGCCTAAACTCTTACTCCTTGTGATTCCACAATGTACAGTCTCAGCTCTGAGCAAATATTCTTCACGACTTCAATCCAATCATAACCTCTGGACATTTGTATCCTTACCAGTTCTCCTTCTTGTAATGGATTGAGCGGTTTGCTGGTCTTATCGTAGTAGGACTTCTGGGTTAAATGCTTCACAAATTGGTTTCACTAACCTGTTGTTCTTGACACATGGAAGCAACAATTGACTACTGATGGGTAACATGGTTCTCGTTTGTCTCAACAGAAGTCTCTGGGCAGGTGAACCAAGATGTTTATCACAAGGAATATTTCTGAGATTCAAGAGATTCAGGAAAACATCACTATTGGCTCGTTTTGACTTCTCTAGTAACTGTTTTGCACTTTGAACTGCATGTTCTGCCAAACCATTTGACTGAAGACACTCTGGGCTACTCGTGCATGAGTAATGTCCCACTGTTCATCACATCTTTTGAACTGTTGGCTTGTAAACTGTGTGCTATTGTTAGAAATAACTTTGGACGGACTACCATAGACTTCATAATGATGCTTTATCTTAGTGATGACAGTATTTGATGCTAGATTAGGAAGTAGGTCAGTCTCAAACCAATTTGAATAAGAGTCTATTTACACCAAATAATGCTGACCATTCCATTCAAAAATGTCAGTAGCTACTGTCGACCAAGGTAGTTCAGGAATTTGGTTTAGCTGAAGTGGTTCTTTCTGTTGATGTGACTTAGTAGTATTACACACAGAACAACATAATAACACCCCCTCAATATCTTGTGAGATAGAGGGCCAGAATACTTGACCTCTCGCCCTTCTTTTAGTAGATTGTGCTCCTGGGTGACCACGATGTAAGATAGTAATGTACTCTTGTTGCAAGGACTTTGGAACAATTACTTTCAGAACTGTCATAATGATACCATTGTCAGACAAAATCTCATCTATGTATGGAAAATAAGGTTCCACTTCTTGAGGTAAACTAGATTGCTTTGATGACCATCGTTGTTGAATAAAGTAGTTGAGCGTCTGTAAAACTGGCTCTGTGGCTGTGTGATCTCTCAGCTCATCAAGACGTGTGGAAGAAAAATTTCTCATTTCCATGACTTCAAAATCAAGTTTCTCATTCTCATGCTGTTCAGTGATGTTTCTGGGTGATCTGGACAATATATCAGCAAGATAAAGAAGTTTGCCTTTCTTGTAGACAAGAGTAAAATGATACTTCTGCAGTCTCAACATCATATGTTGCAATCTGGCTGGAGCTGTATGCATAGGCTTTATCAAAATAGTGACTAGAGGTTGGTGGTCTGTTTCGATCTGGATAGGTCTACCATAAACATAATCATGGAACTTTGAACATGCAAACACAATTGCCAAAAGCTCTTTCTCGATCTGAGCATACTGCATTTCAGTTGGGATAAGAGTTCTGGATGCATAGGCAACAGGTTGATCCTCTTGTAGAATGACGGCACCTAGTCCAAATCTTGGAGCATCACATGAAAGAGTGACTGGCTTGTGAACATCATCGTATCTGAGAGTTGATGGACTGTCAGTTCTCTGTTTCAGAACATCAAATACTCTTTGGTGCTGTTCTAGCCAAGACCAGGATACATCTTTATGTGTCAGCTCTCTGAGTGGTGCTGAAAGTAGGCTTACGTTTGGAATGAACTTGCCTAGATAGTTAAGCATGCCAAGAAAACATTACAGGGTTGAAACATTGTCTGGAGCTGGCATCTCGAGAATGACTGCTTGCTTAGAAATGTCTGTTCATAGGCCTGAACTGGTAAATAAATGACCAACATAAGTAACTTCTTGCATCCTGAATTTGCATTTCTGTGGACTGAGCTTAAGATTCACTTGATGTGCTCTTTCCAGAACTTTTCTGAGGTTTCTGTCATGCTCAGCTTCACCATTACCTACTACTAGTATGTTGTCTACTATAATAGCACAAGGATACCCAGAAATAAAATTTGCTCCATTGCATGTTGAAAGACTTCACTTGCAGAAGTTATCCCAAATGGCATTCTCAAAAATGTGCATCTTCCAAACGGAGTACTGAAAGTAGTTAGCAATGAAGATTTCTTGCTAAGCAAAATTTGCAAAAATGAACTCTCTGCATCTAAGACAGAAAAAAAAACAGTGGCATTTGGCATCAGAGCTGCAACTTTTTCAACTGTGCTCACTGGATGATGAGGTTGTTTTAGTGCTTTATTCAAATCTCGTGGATCAATACATATTCTGATGTCATCTGAGCTTTTCTTATGAGCTACCACCATGGAAGATACCCACTCAGTCGGTTCATCTACTGGACAAATCACACCTTGTCGCACCATCTAGCTCGGCTTTGACTCTGTCCTTCATAGCTATTGGAACTTTCTGGGCTGGCCTGATAACTGGACTGACATCTCCGTCTAACTTCATGAGGTACACAACTGGAAGCTTGCCTAATTTTTCTTCAAAAAGATCAGCATGGGTAGAAAAACATGGGCAAAATTTCAAAAACTGTAAAATGGTGTAAAAAGAATAAAACCAAAACCACACCACTGCTATGACCACAAAGCCAAAATGGGCACAAGAACCACACACCAATAGCGCCAAATACGTTTAATACGCTTTCATCAGCAAATTTCTTCAGAATAAATTAAAACAACTTCATCATCATTTATATACACATCAAATAAATATAATTAAACAATTAACTAATTAACATATGGAACATTTTAAAGAACACTCTAATTAAAACCATTAAAATGCTCATACACACATTTGGTAACATTTATAAATCTACAGGATTTACAAAATCCAGACTTAAACATCCCCCAATCTCTTTGACTGTTATTAACTATACTAACAGTGTCATGGGTACCTAACATATTTTTAAAACATTTAGATTTATGGTATACAAAAGCAGGACATGGTCCAACAATATTCCATAACTCTTGGTTACCCTGTAACATTTTCTAATTATTCCCAATAATATTTTCAATAACCATAGAATCTGCCGACATATCCATATTAAAATAAGACTTTTTGTTATTAAGATTAACTGATATACTAATAGACAAATTACTAATTAAAATAGGTCCATAAAATGTAGAATTTTTATGATAAACTTGATAACTGTTTCGTATAATAATTTTTCGTTATAACCTCTAATTTTAAAATTTCAATCAAAGTTTTTACTTCATATAAAAAGTCTTGATCTCTAGTTGTCATTCTTGAAGTGCGTATCATTTGACATTTAGGAATATTCTTTTTCATGAAATAAAGATGCGCACTTTTGAAATGTAAATAATTATTCAAAAATGTCTCTTTTCTATGAATTTTACTGTCAGTTACTTTATTCTCAACATTCCAATCTACTGTGCACATCTAAATAATTTATTTTTCTGCCAAAATCACTCACAATAAATTTCAAAAACTCAAACTTTCTGGGCTGGCCTGATAACTTGACTGACATCTGGGGTCTAACGTCATGGAGTATACAACTGGAAGCTTGCCTAGCTTTTCTTCGAAAAGATCAGCATGGATAGAAAAATATGTTGGGCGAAATTAGAATAGTGGTCTTTCAAGCTAACATGATGGACTTCCTTATTAAATGAAAGCAGTCCCATTTTCAAACTGTCTCTGAGCCCTAATAATGACTGACGGGCCTCTTGACCACATAAAATAACAAGTCATAACTTCTCCCAGCAGACTACATAAAATCACTACTGAGGCTTCAGTCTGAATTTCTTCACCACCACAAGCAACAAGCTTTGCACACTTTGCCAAATCAAGCCTTTCACCATTACATACTCTAGCAAATGTTTCTGGTGACGTAACTGTGTCAGCTTTGACCTCTGAGGTTTTCCATTTATCTGAACAGTACAAAATACTTCATTCTTTGCCCATAAATCTACTGCATTGACTGTTTCATTAAGTACTGACTTACCATCAACATAAAAAGTACGTTATGTAGGGTCACAGCTTTCTAATTGATCAACCCGTTTCTAGAAATGTTCCCTTTTAATAAAAGAATGTGTGCCTTTTGACTTACAAAACCTTGAAATTATTCCACTTATTGCATTTGTGGCATTGCTGACCAAAAGCTAAACATTTTTCCTTTTTAGATTCATGATTTCCACCACAATTACAACAGTTAGCAATGCAAGTAGGTTGGGGCTCATGCTTTGAGTTTGTTGACTCACTCTTATGCTTCACTGAGACTGTGTGAATTCTGGAACTTGCTGGAAAGCTCTGGGGTTTACCAGTGAGTGCTGCAGGGGCTACACTTTCTGTCATGTACTTGAGCCTGTTTCTTTTAACCACATGCTGCATACTATCAACATGAAGTTACTGGAAGCATGTATCTCTCATTTGTAAGCATATTTGTGTGTTTTTCTGTAAGTTCGTATATCTGACAGATCTCGATGGCCTTATTCAATGGTAAATCACTGTCATGAAGCAAACTCTTTCTCACAGCATCATCCTTAATACCACACACAAGTCTGTCTTTTATCAACTCATCCCTTAAATCACCAAATCTGCATGTTTTAGCTGTGAGAAACAAGGGTGTTATATATGTTGCAAAAGTTTCACTAGGCTTTTGATTCCTTGTATGAAATAAGTGCCATTCCATTTTAACATTTGTCTGGGGTTACACATTTCTCTAAATTTATGATGTTATGTTGTCCTATCTCGCCTTCATTCTTACTTGGATGGGTTCGGAGCCGATCCTCGGCTTCAACTGGGCTGAATATGCAGCTGGAAGTCTCAGACTTGGCAAGGTAGGTATCCCATAATGCAGTGTTTGCCGCTTTATGAGATTGTATGTTCTCTTCTTGGCCGTGGCTAAATTTTTTTGTCTTTTGCATTCTATTAGTGTAAACTAATCAGGATTTATATATTAGTTAGTTTACTGTGTGCTGTGAAACTTTAGCTTTAGTGTGTAGCTTAGTTATCTTCTTTTTCCATTGCTGTGTGCTTTTGCTTGGCTGTCATTTTTTTTTGCAGGCTGGCACTTATATCCCATAGTTATTTACTATAGTGGTGTTTTTAAAACTATCTGTAGTGTTAAATGTTTTTTTCCAGTCACATAGTTTTAGCTTGGTTAGCTCATTTAAATTAGAGAGCTAATTGCACGTTTTAATTAGAGGGCTAGTAGTGTTAGTGTAGTCTATCTCTCCCTTTATTATACCTTTCTAGGTCCATTTAAATTAGAGGTCCTAGTGCTTGTTTTAGTCAAAGCAAACCTAATTCTCTTTATATTCCTTAGATGTGCTGTGTTTGTTAATTTAGAGTGTTTTTTATTTCTAGAAGTGGTGTGACTTTACTTGGTGTTTGTTATTCTTATAGGACCTTTTTTCTTCCTAACACGTCCAAAGACACTAGAGAGAAAGAACATAAGCCTTTGGGCTTTAAAAAATGTCAAAAATACACCCAGAAAATGTCTATTACAGATGGACATGGCATTTGTGTCTGTTGTGTAGGAGCTATCCAGCTCAAGGAAAATTGCACTTTCTGCCACTCCTTTAGCACATGTGTGTTGCAGGATAGGAAAAACAAACTGATTGTCAAAGGACTCTTGAAACTGACCTTTGAGGATGTTATACAGAGTGCTTCTTCTTCTTCGTCCTCTTCTTCTTCTAAGAGGGACAAACCAACTAAAAGGCAATCACCTATCTCTTCAGCTCAGTCAGAGCCCCCTGAAAAATTGTCAAAAATTTCATAGCCATCAACCTCCTCGGCTCCACGGGCTTCGAAACTAACAGGGATTATTATTGACAATCCTGGTTCTTCAGCACCAAGGTCTTCAGAGCTGAAAGAAACCATGTCTCAGAGCCGGTCCATTGATATTTCACCGGTCTCCCCTACCTTGAGATCTCCCATTTTGGAGAGATCTCATTCACCATCTCTATCCTCCAGGTCCTCTAGGAGCCTATCTGATGATGACGTGGAGCGGGTGTTGCACAGACATTTGAAGTCGCTGGCGCTAGCTAAATTATTCTCAGCTCTGACCCAACAGGTTTTGGAGCCTTCTAAGACAGCTACATCCACTGTTGTTCCTCCTCCAAGCCATGCTGGATCTTCGGAGCCGGAGTGCCAAGTACCACTTCCTGTAGACCCGTCGGTTCCGGGACCACCTTTGGAGATTATGGAGTCGATATTTGCTCGATACTGTAGGTGCCATCCAGGGTGTCTGGGAGCCAAAGTTCCCCGGATGGCCCTGGGGGGCGGTGCTCAGACCCGAACTTCTTCGGTTCTAAGCCTACCCTTCGATGTGTCGGCTCGGGTGAGCTCGGCTCCTACATCAGTCTCAGAACTGGTCTGTATGAGGCCGGGGTGTCTTCTGTTTCCTCAGAACCGGAGATATTCTCAGAACCGGAGATATCCTCAGAACCGGAGATATCCTCAGAACCAGTGGGTTCTGCTTTTGAGCTGATGAGGAGTGTGCTGTCCCCTCTACAGCTCTACACAAGGATACTGGCATTCATCCCCCCAAGGCATCGGCTACTATCTCAGCACCACCCCATCCACAGGACAGCAGAGATTCAGAGCCTTAGGAACCCCCATTGGGTGAACTCCTCTCTTCTGAGGCCTCCCCAGAATACCCTTCTGAGGAGCCCCCTTGAAAGAGGACATGCAAGTGGAAGCATATAGATTCCTCTGATGAGTCTGTCACCTCAGACACTGACCTCGAGGAGTCAGAAGGGTCCCCACGGTTGTCCTCTGAAGATATCTCATTTGCAGATATCCTTGAGATCCTAAATCAGAGAGGCAGCTGGAAAACCATAAACCCTTCTGATGAGGAGTTGATGTACCTGAAGGCCTTTGGTTCTCAACTTTCAGCCTCCTGGGTGTCTCCGCCTTTTGATGAGCTAATGGGCTTAGTCAGTCAAAAGGCATGGGAGTCACCTGACACTATGGAACCAGTTCCTAAGAGGCCAAACAAGTTTTTGTCAGCTCCCACTGGAAAAGATTTTCTTACAAAAGGTGTGCCTGTAGATGCTATAGTGTTGGCAGCAGCCACCAAGAAGGAACTTTCTGAGGCATCCTCATCTGTTCATCCTCCAAACAAAGATTCTCAAATGATGGACAGATACGGGAAGTGTGTCTTTCCATCAGCGACTTTTAGAATCTCATCACTGAACTACCTCACACACTTTACAAGGCTACAAAGAGATCTCCTGAAAGAGCTAAGAGATACTGTACAAGGTTCATTGGCTGTGGGGCTGGCTGAGAAAGTCTCCTCCCAGCTGGCCACCTTAAATTCTATCATCTCCTCCATGAGACTGATATCTTGGGCAGCGAGTTCAGGAGTTTCCCTGAGGAGACACTCTTGGATGCACTTGTGTAATTTGCAGAACATTTTAAGTCTACCTTTACTAACACCCCTTTTGATAGCTCCTCACTTCTTGGACCCAAAGTTAATGACACAGTCATCAGATGTGAGCAGGAAGGGAAACTCTCTCTGCCGTTGGAGTATGTTTTTCAGTACCTTCAAGACCTTATCCTAAAGGTCAGAAGAATGAAAAAATGTGGTTCAAAAGATCCCAGGGAGCTTTCCAAGACTCGCGAGGTGAATCCTTCCCCAGGGGCAGAGGGGGAGGCAACAATTGTAGATGTCATCCTAGAGACAGGGAGGAGTCTGCAAAACCAGGGTGACCATGATTCCTTTTGTGGACAACCCTATCAGTGCTTCTGAAAGGAGCCCATCTGTTCTACTCTGGAGGCATTCAGGGGACATTTATCTTTGTACCCAGAAGCCTGGCAAAGTATCACAAAAGGCAAGTGGGTATAAAGCATAATATCCAGAGGATATTCCATTCCTTTTTGCCATCCTGTCCCATAAACAGAGTATGTTTTTCAGTACCTTCAAGACCTTACCCTAAAGGTCAGAAGAATGAAAAAATGTGGTTCAAAAGATCCCAGGGAGCTTTCCAAGACACGCAAGGTGAATCCTTCCCCAGGGACAGAGGGGGAGGCAACAATGGTAGATGTCATCCTAGAGACAAGGAGGAGTCTGCAAACCCAGGGTGACCATGATTCCTTTTGTGGACAACCCTATCAGTGCTTCTGAAAGGAGGTCCATTTGTTCTACTCTGGAGGCAGTCAGGGGACATTTATCTTTGTACCCAGAAGCCTGGCAAAGTATCACAAAAGACAAGTGGGTATAAAGTATAATATCCAGAGGATATTCCATTCCTTTTTGCCATCCTGTCCCACAAACCAGAACAATCCCAGATGTTCTACCCAATCTAAGGGAGCAAGCAACTATAAAATCTAAAAGTTGCTGGACAGAAGAGTCATCTAAAAAGTCCCCGCAGACCAAATAGGATCAGAACTTCCTCAAGATTCTTTTTGGTGTCAAAAAGAGCAGAGGACTGGAGACCCATATGGTATCTCAGCACATTGAACAAATCTGTCAAAAAGTCAAAGTTCCGAATGGTGACACTGCAGTCAATACTTCCCTTCTTAGGAAATGATGATTGGATGTGCTCAGTAGACCTCCAAGATGCATACTACCACATAAAAATGGACAGAGCATCAAGGAGTCACACTTCCGGCTGGGAGCCAGTCATTATCAGTTCCGAGCTCTGCCCTTTGATCTCACTACAGCCCCCAGAATGTTCACCAAATGCATGGCAGTAGTAACAGCTCACTTGAGACGTCTTGGATTCCAAATGTTTCCATATCTGGCTGACTGGCTCCTAACTGCCACCACCAAGCATCTACTCCAACAGGCCAAGGACGTGACATTGTAAATTTGTGCTCAGCCAGACATAACAGCCAGTTTACAGAAATCTGCCTTGTTGCCCTGTCGACATATTACCTTCATAGGCGCAAACCTAGACACTGTTCTATGATAGCACGTCTTCCAGCCGACAGAATCTCAGCCCTCAGACAGCAAATACTTCACCTTCTACTCAAGGACAAGGTAAAGGCAAAGGTAGTTCTGAAACTTCTAGGGACAATGGCTTCAACTCTAATTCATCTCGTCAGGATACATATAAGGATCCTTCAATGGCTCCTATTTTCCCAGTGGTCACTTCAAGAACTTCCTATGTCCCATCTGATCAGAATAATGGAGTCATGCAAGAAGGATCTATGGTGGTGGACTCAGTCCATCCATGTGACTATCGTGAGACCCTTTATTCCACAACAACCTGTTGCTACAGTGATTACAGATGCTTCTCAGATAGGGTGGGGGCAGCATTATCTGGGAAGGACAATCCAAGGTATATGGTAAGACCATGAGGCCCACTGGCATATCAATGTTCTACAGATGAGAGCAGTGCTTCTGGCATTTCAAGCAATCCACGACTCACTTCCACTAGGGACAATTGCAATACGGTCAGACAATATGTCGGTGGTATGGTACATAAACAAACAAGAAGGAACCAGATCATACCCACTTTGTCGAGAGGCTCTGAAAGTTTGGCAGTGGGCAATATCTTCCCAATGCTTTCTAGCAGCAATGCACATCCCGGGGAAATCCAATGTGATACTGGACATGCTCAGTAGGGCAATATTAATGCCTCACGAGTGGTGTCTGAACCAGAACATAACGGAAGAGATTTTCCGGCAATAGGGCCAGCCTTACTGCGATCTTTTTGCCACTCCCATGAATGCCAAGTGCAGCAGCTACTCTGTCCTAATTCTCCCTCCGGGGAGACACCAAGAGATGCACTTGTTCACAATTGGCCCTCACGACTTCTTTATACCTTTCCCCCATTTCCCCTCATGCCCAAATTCATCCAGAAAGCAAAATCCTTGGGAAGCAGGCTAATTTTCATTGCTCCATATTGGCATCGTCAGATTTGGTTCCCCTTCCTCTGGCCTCATCTACAGGAGAAGCCGTGGGTTCTGAACCCAGTTCCAGACCTTCTGACACATATGTCAGGAACACTTCATCCTTCTCTCCAACCCATCAACTTGATAGCATGGCTGCTCCACTTCCCAACTTAGTCAGGCTTCAAACTTCACTCCAGCAGTCAAACACATATTGATGTCCTCTCATAAAGATTCTACTAGAAAACTATATACTAGCAAGTGGAAAAGATTCTCTCACTGGGCGCAAACTAGAAACATTGACCCTTTTTCTGCACCAATTTAGTCCATTTTAGAATTTCTTGCAGAACTCTTCCAACAAGGCTTGGCTTTAGCAACTATTAAGAGTTCAGCTGGCTGCAATTTCGAATTTCCACATTGGTGACCATACTTCTAACCTAATGTCACACAGGTTGCGTAAAGCATTTTTAAAACTCACTTCCTTATTGAGACCTCCTTTTAAAGAAACACTCTCTCCTTGGGATTTAAATTTTGTCCTATCTCAACTAACATTGTCACTGTTCGAGCCCTCTTCATCTTGTGACCTCAAATTTCTTTCCTGGAAGAGCATCTTTCTAGTAGCTGTAACATCTGCCAGAAGAGTTTCAGAGTTGCAAGCACTATCAATCAGACCTCCATATCTGATCTTCCATAAGGATAGGGTATCAGTACGAACTAATCTGTCATTTATACCTAAGGTTAGCTCTCAGTAGAATATCAATTAATCCATTCAGCTCCCAGTGTTTTTCCCCAATCATAGCAACAAGGCAGAGTATAAACTCCACCAATTGGATGTGCACAGACAGCTCAGATTCTATTTGCATAGAACTGAAGATTTCAGGAAATCTGATCAATTATTCATCTCCTTCTCTGAGGCAAAAAAGGGTATGCCAGTGTCTAAAGTCACCCTTTCAAATTGGCTTTCAAGTTGTATCACCTTTATCTGCACCTCCAATAATTGAAGGTTACCATTCAGAATTAGAGGTCACTCAACCAGAGCATTAGCAACATCCTCTGCTTTCCAGGCCAGAATCTCTATGGACAGTATTTGTGCGGCAAGTTACGTGGGCCAATCCTCATTTGTTTATCACTCATTACAAAGTGGATTTGGCCTCCAGGGACAGAGTCTCCTTTGGTTCCACTGTGCTCAAAGGTGTACTCCCATGAGCCACCTGGGAAAAAGATGCTAGAGATGCTGTCCTATCCAAGTAAGAATGAAGGCGAGATAGGACAACATAACATAAAGAAGTTACGTACTCACCATAACGTTCCATGTTTGTTGTCCATCTCGCCATTCATTAATACTACCCCCCCCTTCCCCCATCCAAGGACTCCTAGAGGAACTGGTGGTGATCTTTCCTCTTATACATGAGCTCCTTTGACTCTGCTTGTTTTCTCCTTGACATGGGGTCATACCAATATATTACTCATTAGTACTGTTAGCAGCAAACAAGATATGGAGAGTTGCACCACTGCATCATGGGATACCTACCTTTCCACAAGCCAGGTTTGTGACTTCCAGCTGTGTATTCGGCTGAATCGGAGCCGAGGATCGGCTCCGAACCCATCCAAGTAAGAATGAATGGTGAGCTGGACAACTAACATGGAATGTTATGGTGAGTACATAACTTCTTTTTTTAAGCACTCATGGTCTTCCCTTGACTCAGCCATTACAACAGTATGGGAGTTTTCCCTCTCTCCTGCAAAGATAGCAGATGTATAAACAAATGAACATTCCCTTTCAGTGGTTTCTGACCCAACTAAATTAAGTAGAATAAATGCCTTTGTACGGTCATCTTTATCCTAAAATGCAGCCTGTATGAAAATGTAGTCTTGCTCAAACACTGTCCAGTTCTCTGCAATATTATTGTCAAACGCAAATGCAGTGGGTTTTCAAAATCCATCTGCCATGCCAGCAAAGTATGTACAAACACACAGAAAATATAGCCCTTGTAATTATGTATAAACAAGCTGTGCTGTGAGAGCTCATAATAACATTCAAATGCACAGTAAACTCTTTGAAATACTGCACTTTGCAAAATATGCTCTGAAATGGCTGTATCTTGCGAAATAACTTTACTGTAATACTGCACAAACATGCGGATACTTCATACACTTCTGATAACTCAGATATCTTGAATTAATACAAAAAATATGTGCTTAGCGAAAATGCAGTTTCCCCCTTATTTTATTAATTTTATGCAATTTAGACTTTATTTCAAACATTTTCCACAGTAATTCAAATATTTTTGTCAATATCAGACATTTCGGTTTATTTAAATATCATTTAGGGTGTTCTGTATGCTTCGTTTCATATTTTGCAAATGAGAAATTACTTGAGCAAATTTTAACATCTGAAATTCATTTCTGAACTGTTTTGCAAACTATACGTGCAGTAGGGATGAGCCACTCCTGTACATTCCTCCAATAACAACCGGATGCATCTCGGACTCAAATTGGAGAAACTGGAACTCTTTCTGGCAACAAGTCCTTTTAGCCATGCCTCTTCTTACACTGTGTCACTCGTCCCTGTCTAACATAGATGACCAACAGGCGGGGTTGTTGGTTTAGATGCTTTATTACACAGAAACACATCAGGATGGATAGCAGCATCATAAAATATAAACAGACTGATTAACAGACAAACCTTACAGACACACATGCTTACATCTCAACAGCTTACTACAAAATGGCAGTCAGGCTTGCACATAGTCATTATTTATACACTTGTGCAAGCCGTTAGATAGCTTCTTAAAGGTACATACGCATGTTGATCTACAGGCAGATTCATTCAGAAGAAGTCTGTCAAGGTCATCGCTTTTTTCTCCCTCAGCCAGTAGTCACAGTCACTAGGGGGCATTTCTTGGGAAGAACAATGCAAGGTGCGTGGTCCCTGGAAGAGGCCAATCTGCACATCAATGTCCTGGGAGCTGTCTTAGTAGCATTGCAGGCCTTTCAAGACATTTTACCTTCGGGGATGATTGCGATATATATGGACAATTTGTCAGTAGTTTATATATCACTAAATGGGGGGATGTTGATAGGCAATGCGAGTATGGCAATGGGTGACCTCTTCTGGTTGCTTTCTTTTGGCAATGAGTATACCAGGGAAAACCAGCTTGCTCACATATACTGAGGAGGTCCATTTAGATGCCTCACGAGTGGTCTCGCAATCAAACATTGGCAGAAAAGATTTTTTGTCAATGGGAGTCAGCCTTGCTGCGATTTTTTGCTTCTCCCCTCAACAACAAGCACAACCTCTTCTTTGCCCTGGTCTCTCCACAAAGGAAGTCACCAAGAGATGTTCTGGTCCATGACTGGCCCTCGAGTCTCCTTTATGCTTATCCCCTGTTACCACTAATCCCCAAACGTCTGCAGAAAGCATCCTGGTTGAAGAGCATAATCACATTCATTGCACTCTTTTGGCCTCATTATGTCTGGTTTCCCTTCCTCGGGCCTCATCTAATTTATCCTCCTTGGATACTGGATCCATGTCCATATCTTCTATCTCACCCAATAGGGATTCAGCATCCGAACATCAATGGTGTCAGGTTAGCCTCATGGTTTCTCCAGTTCCAGTGATGGATAGACAGCCCAGGCTTTCTTCCCCAGTTCAGCAGATTCTTTTATCCTCTCAGAAGCTTTCCACTAAGAAAATTTACAAGAGTAAATGGAAAAGAGTTTCAATCTGGGCCCTTCAGAGATATTTAGACCCTTACTCCACCCCAGTTTCAGCAGTTTCTCAACTGTTTGGCCTGCATTTTTAATAATGGGGCAAGGCTCTCTACTATCAAATTTCAATTAGCGGCCATTTCAGATTTTCACTCAGAAGGGAATGGTTCTTCCCTGGCTTCCTTGAGATTATGTAAGGCCTTCCCTAAAGGTAACTTTTTACTCAGGCCCCCGGTTAAAGATCCTACCCCTTCTTCGGATTTGACTATTCTCTTGTAGGTTTTTATCAACCTCCCTTTGAGCCTTCCACTAAGATTTACCTTAAGTTTTATCCTGGAAAACAGTTTTTCTGGTCACTATTACCTCTGCTAGATGATTATCTGAACTCATAGCCCTCTCTGCAAGACCTCCTTACTTGATCTACCATAAAGATGGGGTGTCTTTATGCACAAACCCATCTTTTCTATCTAAGGTAGCTTCCAAATTCATAATTAATTTAGGTCATCAATTCAGCTGTGTTCTTCCCTAAATTTTCAAGCAAAGGAGAATAACTACAGCATCTTGTGGGCATACATTGGTAGCTGAAGTTTTATTTACACAGAACACAGGATTTCAGCAAATGTGATCAATTGTTTCATTCTTGAAGAACAAAGGGGTAAAGCAGTTTCTGATTACTTCTAGACAAATGGTTCACTGATTGCATATCCTTTGTCTGTAAAGAAAGAGGTTTAGCCCAACCCCCCCCCCCAAAAGCACAATACACATGATCTGTACCACCTCTTCGGCCTTCTGGCAAGAGCTTCTATGAATGATATTTGTGAACCTGCCACTTAGTCCAATGCTCATAACTTTATTGCATTACACGTTAGACATACTTTCCATAAATAAGGCAGCGTTTGGTTCCACTGTATTTCACAATATTCTTCCATGAGGACCACCTAAGGTTGATCTAACTGGGAACTCTGTTCCATCAGTTGAGGAATGAATAAAATGACAACATCAGACACAAAAGTTATATACTCACCTTAATAATGAATCTGTGTTGTCCATTGTGATTCTTCCTCAACTCCCCACCCTCCAACCCGCCCATCCCTCTTTCTTAGTGAGGCCTAAGGGATGTACTTTTTGGAACTCACCTGTTCCTGGCTTCGATCGCCAGCCTTTCTGTATGTTCTTATCTTGTGATGTTAAGTTGTCTATCTCGCCTTCGTTCTTGCTGGTTGGGATCGGAGCCGATCCTTTGCTCTGACTCGGCCATCTTCTATAGCTCGAGAGCTGTTTACTGGCACGAGGCTACCCCTTATCCCATGATGTTTAGCACTAGCTACCCAAATCTCGTTTGCCGCTTCAGCTGCAAGGTTTCTGGTTACTGGCTCGGGCTTGTATAACTTTGTTAATCGGCTTTCTTGTCAGATTGAAATTGTTTTTTGTTATTAATTAGTAGTCGATAACTAGTAAATTTAGTTTATTTAGTTAGAGTGTTTAGTGTTGTAGTTTTTTTTTTCTCCCCTAAGAACTCGTTTAAATTAGAGAGTCCCCCCCCCCCCCTTACCCCTGTAGGTAGCGTGTTAGTTGTTAGGTAGCCGTTTAAGTTAGAGGCTTCCTAGTTTTTAAAAAAAAAAAAAGTATTTTGTTGTATTATACTGTGTGTTGTTTTTTGTGGTGGTGTTCTAGTATTAGTTTTGTTATTGCTATCCGGCCTCTTGGCCAAAGTAGACTAGAGTAGTGTTTTTCTTTTCTAGACATGTCCAAAGAATCCAGTGTCTGGATTCAAGAAGTGTGACTCATGCTGTCAGAAAATGTCTCTGACAGATGGGCACACTTCTTGCGTCTATTGTTTAGGCGCAGTGCACCTGCAGGACTCTTGCTCTATCTGCCATGCATTTAGCCCAAGAGTTCTGCTTGAGCGCAAGAATAAACTTATTTTGAGATGGCTTCTTAAGCCTCAGGACTCACCGGCCAAGACTTTGCCAGTGAAGTCTCCTAAACCGGCCAAATCTTCGGCTCCCAGCTCGGAGCCGTCATCGGCCCAAGGCTTGCCTTCCACTTCGGTTCCGGCCGGAACCAAGGAGACTGCTTACTCGTCGGCTCCATTAGTCCCCTCGGAGCTGTCAAGGACTCAAAAAATGCTGAGGTCCCCTTCATTAGAGTCCATTCATTCGGCTCCTCGGTCTCCCCTTCTGCAAAGTGACCGTAGTCACAGATCTTCACACTCCTCTCGGTCTTCCAGGCTCTCAGACCATGATGTGGAGAGAGTGGTCAGTAGGTTATTGAAGTCGCAGGCACTGGCCAAAATGTTGTCCAGCACTTCTCAACAGGTGTTGGCTCCATCTGTTTCTATTGATGTTCCTCCTCCGACTCCATTGAGCTCGGAGCCGAAGTTTCTTGGGGTTCGAGTTGTGGAACCGTCGGCTCCGATAACGATTTCTCTTTCGGATCTGTCGTCGGCTCCGATTCCCTCGATGGTGCCTTCCATCGAGGGAGCTGGGCACCGAGACTCCCTCGTCAGCTCCAAGGGGGCGAGTGGCATCGGACCCTTGTCTGACCCCGCACTCCCTCTCGGAGCGTCGGCGCAGGTGAGCTTGGCTCCTACATCGGCCTCGGAGCCATCTCCCTCAGTGCGGAGGAGGATTCCGGTCTCCTCGGAGCCAGAGCCCTCTCTGCATCGTGGCAGAGACACCTTCGATGCCATGAGGAGTGTGCTGGACTCCGAGTCAGCTCCACCTTCGACCCCATTGCTTCCGTCGCCCATAGTGCCTGTGTCGACCTCTGTCCCTCCTCCAGACCCCAAGAATGGGGAACCAGTGCTCCAGAGCACCCCATTGGATGTTTCCTCTTCCTCCAAGGCCTCCTCTGTTCATTCAGAGGAGCCCCTTCGGAAGAAGAAGTGAAAGAGGAAGCACATTGACTCCCCTGAGTCTGTCACTTCGGATACGGATTGGATGAGTCGGAAGGGTCCCTGAGATCCCCCTCTGAAGATGTTTCCTTTTTGAACATCCTAGAAATGCTTAAGCAGAGGGGGAACTGGAATACCCTAGCCCCTACTGATGATGAATCTGTATTCCTGGATGCGTTCGGTTTTCGACCTTCCACCTCCTGGGTTTCACCACCCTTCGATCCACTAATGTCAGTGGTGGCTCGAAGGGCTTGGTCAGCCCTGGATACAGTGGAACCAACCCCGAGGAGACCGGGCAAGTTTATCACTGTACCCCATGACAAGCAGTTCCTTACTAAGGGTGTTCCTGTGGATGTCATGGTGGTAGCAGCAGCCACAAAAAAGGAGTTAGCGGAAACTTCTTCCTCTGTCCATTCTCCTAACAAAGAGTCCAGGACCATGGACAGATACGGGAAGTGAATGTTTGCTTCAGTGACCTTCTCCATGAGGTCACTGAATTACTTATGCCATTTCACCAGGCTTCAGAGGGATCTCCTAAAAGAGCTCGGAGATGCCCTTCAGGATCCATCTGCTGAAAGGGCTCAGGCTAAAGTGGCCTCTCAGCTGGCAACCCTAAACTCAGTAGTTAACTCCTCCATGAGGCTCATTTCCTATGCAGCCAATGATGCGAGTAGAGCCGCAGGCACAGGCGTGGCACTTTGGAGACATGCATGGATGCGGCTGTGTAATTTTGTGGAACGCTTTAGAGCGTCATTCACCAACACTCCCTTTGACGGTTCCTTTCTTTTTGGACCACAGGTGAAAGACACTCTCACTAGGTGTGAACAGGAAGGCAAGACTCTCTCTGCTGTGGGACTCCATTTTTCCACTCCTTCCAGACCATACCCCAAGGGTCAGAAAAGTGGGAAAATGTGGTTTTGGAAATCCCAGGGAGTTTCGCCTGACACACGTAGTGATTTTTCCTCCAGGGGCAGAGGAGGAAATAACAATAACAACAGACGCCGCCCTCGTGGCAGAGGGGGTCCGCAGAACCAGGGCAGCAGAGAATCCTTCTCTGACAAGCCCTTCCAACATCCCTGAAGGGTTTCCCGGCTGTCCGCCTCTGGAGGCAGTCGGGGGAAGACTTTCATTGTACCCAAAAGCTTGGCTAAACTTAACGCAAGACAAATGGGTACATTCAGTAATATCCAGAGGTTACAGAATCCCATTCTTTCAACTCCCTTTACCGTCATGCAAGTCCCTTCCAGATGTTCCACCCAATCTGAGGGACCAAGTAGTTGTAGAAGTTTCAAAACTGCTAGAAAAAAGATTCATCCAGGAAGTCCTGGCAGACCAACACGGATCCGGAACTTACTCAAGGTTCTTTTTAGTACCAAAAAGACAGGGGACTGGAGACCCATTTTGGATCTCAGCAGACTGAACAAGTCTGTTCAAAGAATGAAGTTTCAGATGGTCATGCTACAGTGCATTCTACCCTTTCTGGGTCAGGACAATTGGATGTGCTCTATAGATCTCCAGGATGCGTACTACCACATCAAAATGGACAGACGCTCCAGGAGGTTCCTTCACTTCCGGCTGGGAGCCAGTCATTACCAGTTCAGAGCCCTGCCCTTTTGTCTCACCACAGCCCCCAGGGTGTTCACCAAATGTATGGCAGTGGTCACGGCTCACCTGAGGCATCTAGGATTCCAGGTGTTTCCATATCTAGACGACTGGCTCCTTAATGCTACTACCAGGCATCAACTCCTTCAAGACAGAGACTATACAATTTCAATTTGCTCCCAGCTAGGCATTACCATAAATTTCGAAAAATCTGCCTTGTTGCCCTGTCAGTCTATTACTTACATAGGAGCAGACTTAGATACAAGGAGCATGTCCACAAAGCTACCTTCAGACAGGGTGTCCACAATTCGCCAGCAAGTTCAAGTCCTCTTGCAATGCAAAAGGGTGCAAGTGAGGTACGTCCTACAAGCTCTATGGTAGCGGCAATTCTCTTGATACTCCTGGCCCGCTTTCATATGAGAATACTGCAGTGGCTTCTTTTCACACAGTGGTCCTTCCAGCAGCTTCCCATGTCTCACATGATAATGATTACAGAAGCATGCAAAAGGCACCTCTCCTGGTGGATGGTATCCCCGTTGGTGACTCAGGGCAGACCTTTCATTCAGCCCCCTCCGGTTGCCACAGTGACCACAGACGCCTCCCTGATGGGGTGGGGGGGCATTATCATGGAAAGACGGTCCAAGGCACTTGGCAGGCTCCCGAGCACCATCAACATATAAACGTCCTAGAGATGAGAGCCATGCTCCTAGTGTTGCAATCTCTTCAGGACTCTCTCCCTTCTGGGACCATTGCAATTCAAACGGACAACATGTCAGTGGTGTGGTACATCAACAAACGGGGCAGAACCAGGTCTTACCCCCTATGTCGAGAAGCGCTCAGACTCTGGCAATAGGCGATTTCCTCCCAACGATTTCTGATTGCGATGCACATCCCTGGGTCGTCCAACGTCATAGCGGACAGGCTCAGCAGAGCTATTCTCATGCCTCACGAGTGGTCTCTGAATCAGGTGGTTGCGGGTTTAATCTTCCGCAAATGGGGACAGCCTTGCTGTGACCTTTTTGCCACTCCCTTCAACAGCAAATGCAGCAACTACTTCTCCCTTCTTCCGCTTTCTGGTCACACAAACAGAGATGCTCTAGTCCACAATTGGCCCCAGTCTTCTTTATGCCTTCCCTCCATTTCCCCTGATACCAAAACTCTTACAGAAAGCGACGTCGTTGGGTTGCAAAATGATCCTCATTGCTCCCTACTGGCCTCGACAGATATGGTTCCCATTCCTGCACCATTACCTTCTCAAACAGCCTTGGACTCTGGATCCCATTCCAGACCTACTGATTCATCAATCAGGTGGGTTGCATCCATCCCTTCAAACACTCCAGCTCCCAGCTTGGTTGCTCCACTTCCAACCTTAGCCAGGCTTCCCAGCATTTCCCTGGCCATACGCGACATTATTGTCTCCTCCCATAAGTCTGCCACTAGAAGGACTTATGCTAGCAAATGGAAATGCTTTTCTTGTTGGGCAGAGGATAGGAACATAGATCCCTTCACAGCCCCTGTCCACGAAATCTTGGAGTTTCTCACAGAACTCTTTCATTCGGGGTCCGCTTCTGCTACGATCAGGGTTCAATTAGAGGCCATTTCAAACTTTCATGTCGGATTGTCTAATGCAAACATTATGTCTCATAAACTATGTAAAGCGTTTCTAAAAGGGGCTACTCTCCTTAGACCCCCAGTGAGAGATCCCCCTCCTCCTTGGGACCTTAATTTGGTACTAACCTTCTTGATTATGCCCCCTTTTGAACCGGCAGATTCCTGCTCCAATAAGTTTCTATCTTGGAAAACTCTTTTTCTGGTAGCTATTACTTCAGCCAGATGTGTCTCTGAACTTCAAGCACTCTGCGTCCGTTCTCCATACTTAGTATTTCATAAGGACAGGGTTGCTCTGAGAACTAATCCCTCTTTCCTTCCCAATGTCTGCTCAGAAAATAACTTGAATCAATCTATAGACATACCTGTGTTTTTTCCTAACTACACCAACAAGGCAGAATACAGGTTACATCAATTGGATGTTCATAGACAATTGCATTTCTACCTGCATAGGACGAAGGATATAAGAAAGTCTGACCAACTATTCCTTTCCTATGCTTGGGACAACAGGGTCTCCCAGTTTCCAGAGTGACCTTATCCAGGTGGTTATCTCACATTATTACCCTTATCTATCATCTAAGTATAAGGAGTTGCCTAATAAACCAAAGGGTCATTCTACTAGGGCCTTAGCTACTTCTGTAGCCTTCCAGTCTAGGTTGCCCATGGACTCTATCTGTGCCACTGCTACGTGGGCAAATCCTCATACCTTTATTTCTCATTACAAGTTGGATTTGGTCTCCAGGAGTAGAGCTAGCTTTGGTTCCACTGTTCTGAAGAGTCTGTTCCAATGAGCCACCCAGGATTGTGGATGCTAAGGACACTGTCCCAACCAGCAAGAACGAAGGCGAGATAGACAACTTAACATAAAGAAGTTATGTACTTACCATAACGTTCCATATTAGTTGTCTTCATCTCGCCTTCTTTCTTGAGTCCCCCCCCCCTCCATCCCATTGTCCTACTGGACCGAGAGGAGTTCAGGTTTCACTGGCTGAGTTTTCTCTGGTTTGTTTCCTCTACTGACTTAGAGAGTAGGACAAGTGTGTTTAACCCTTTGTTTGGAGGGGTTCACTCTATAGCTGTGTCTGGGGTTAGCTATTTCAAACGAGATCTGGGTAGCTAGCGCTAGGCATTATGGGATAAGGGGTAGCCTCGAGCCAGTAAACAACTCTCGAGCTATAGAAGATGGCCGAGTTGGAGCTGAGGATCGGCTCCGATCCCAACCAGCAAGAAAGAAGGCGAGATGAAGACAACTAACATGGAACGTTATGGTAGGTACATAACTTCTTTTTCTTTTATAGTAGAGAGTGTTGGACATGTTAGTATTAGGGCAGCAAACTTGATCTGAGGTGAACCAGAAGAGTAGGACATTATGGGTAAAGGGTGGAGCTCAAAAGCTGCATCTGTGAGTCTGGTAAAAGTGTCCGAGTCAGATCAGATGTTGACCCATCAGTTGAGGAAGAATGAAAATGGGTAACAAAGATGCATCAATATGGTGAGTACATAACTTTTGTTTAATAAAGCCACATGTTAGAGTTTCATAATACCAGACTATTGAGTTCGGTATTCGTATTCTGTAGAAAGTGCATGTTGACATAAAAGCTGCTGTTGTATTAACTATGTGAAGTGGAATAAGATTTAAAAATTGTCCCTGATTTTGTCTGTCTCTCTTTCTGTATTGCTCTTTTACCAACTTCCTCTCTCCCTCTCTCCTTCTGTGTCTCTCTTTCGACAAGTCAGTTCAGCTTTTTCATTATAAGGCCTTCACCAAATAATTTCAACTAAAGGACAGTTGCCACACAATAACACTATATATCAGTCCCCACATCTGCTCAACACAGCTTAAACAATTTAAAAAGCACCATTTAAAATATAATTGTTTCATTTAATAAGATAAAGTGCACAGACTGATACCCAAAAAGTTAGCAGTCTGAAATAAAATAAGAAATTTCAAGTTAACAAAACTGCAGATAAAACCATAAGCAGTGAGGCACAGCACGGTCAAAAAGGAAGACAAATATCTTCTTGAATTTTATTCTGCAATAGTACATAGAAGTACGCCCCACTTACCAAAGTTGCTATTCTTTCAGATTTTCATTCTCTGTCTGCATTACAAGGAAGTGGAACAATGACCAAATCTTTGAAATACTATAATATAATTGAATCACATATATACATTTTGTACAAGAAATTACCGCATGGCACAAACGCGTTAGTCCTAAACCACCACACTGACAGCTTATGTAATGATGTTCCCCACTCTAGTCCTTGAACACAACCCCAAGCAGGTTCAACCAATAACTGTGGTGAACATGAAGATCAGGTCTAGTCAAGAGCACAGCATGACACCAATAGCTTTCCACTGTAAACAAGACCCAGGATATTAACTTAAAAAGGGCACATGTAGCAGCTAGCACTTAGCTACTTAGCAACAACACAGTGCCATGACTGAGCAAGACAGTGCTCTACTGCTGGCATAGTATATCTTAGGGGCAGAGTCAGCAAGGTTACTGTGAGGTGTTAAGCCTAGCATATACCTCACAGTAACCACTTTCAGTTCACACACAGACCTACCACAGTGCTGTATCCCAAAGTGGTACAGAACAAAGATGATCTGTCTCTGTCACTTACCACAAATGCTAATGAAGCATTTCAGGGGAGTGGCCTTTGCTAATTAGCCACATTCTTCTCTAGAAATGCCTGCGGAAAGGCATTTACACAGCCAGCCACGTTAACAAACATGGCCAAAGGCTTGTATTCACCCATTGCTTGCTTCTAACGAGTGAGATCACATTAGGGTAAGTGTCAGGGAGTTTAGCAGGCAGGTAGTGTTGTGGA